>NW_026112039.1:5000-247469 GCF_024679095.1 Eriocheir sinensis | reverse complement strand
TTCTTTAAATGTTCTAAAAACTTTTTCAGTATCTGTACTATCTTTCACACTTTCCCATTTTTCACTTAAGGCCTCTGCCATTTCATGTTATACTCATCTTTTATTTCTTTTTTCCTGTAACTTTTCTATCTTCAGTATCTCCTTTTTTACTTCACCTTTCTTTTCAAACACCCACTTTTGCAAGATGGTCAGAGCCATCGAACATCCCGCTTACTACCTTCGCGTCACAGATATCCTTTCTCAGTCTTCCATCTACTGCCACATAATCAATCAATCCTTTCTGCTCATAATCATTCCCCCTCCTCCATGTGTATATGTGGATATAGGCAAAAGTAATAAAGCCCCACACATCAGAAGTTGTATTGCTTTGCCTAGGTTATGCAGATGATGTAGTATTAGTGGAAGGATTTTGCCTGATCCTAAATGACTTTGGTATGGAATGGAAACTTATCTTTAAACATAATAATGGAAATTCACACCAGCAGTAGGACAGCGGGTGCTGGGAAACAATATCTTAGAGGTAATAGAAACACATGGTTATTTAGTATTTGAGATAAGCAAGGAGGCCATAGGAGAAAGCACAAAGAAAACTGAATGAAGCCAAGGTAAGGAAAATGACGGGTGTTAACATCAGTGGTAGAGAAGGGATTTTAGCCAGTATGAATATGGAAGTTGCTTTTGGATGGGGAAAGTAGTAACCCCACAGCTATCTTGTATGGGTCAGCAAAACTAACACTTAAGATGTCGGGAGATTAGAAGTCATTCAAGACCAGTTGGCATGATAGTGTTCACATGCTCTCAGGAAATGGGGTGAAGCTTCTGAGAAAGGTTAACAAAGGGGAAGCTGAGTTTCAAAGAGAGGAAATGAGTGAACACCGGTGGGCCAAATTAATATAACTGGAAATTGAAGACAATCCCCTTTGGAAAAAGGAAATATACAGAGAGGGAAAGCATATGACGACACTGGAGCAGAGTGAAACAATGTGAATGGGAGACCTGTCAAAGATAGTTGAGAAAAGTGGCCTCTGTGAATGGAGAAGTACCTATGCCTATCTATAGTACAGCAGATAGGTGTAGAAGCTCGGGAAACATTAGAACATTTTATAATAGTACTAATGATTGTGTGCCTTGACCCACTGAGGCAAAGATATACCAGAGTAACCTGACTGAAAGTTGATATATATAAAAATAAATAAACAAGAAAGTCACTGAACACGAGTCTGAAATTATGGTAGCTATCTCACGTGAGGCTAATGCATTATGTGCTGTATGTTGGTCTCTGAATACAGTACAGTGACAAACAGCTTGAATATTGAAGAAACTTCAAACTACTGAGGAGTGTGAATTAACGCATCTTAGCACATTGCATTTTGGCGGTAGAGGGGTCAGGTTAGGTTGGTCATAGGCTAGGCATAGTTAGGTTTGGGCAGGTCTGGTTAGATTTAGTTTGTTTTTGACTTGTCTACTTTTATTATTTGGTAATTCCGTGTGATACGCTTCGCGCTACGCCTTTGTTGTCACCGGCGGCTGAGGAGACGACGTCAGGGCAGTAATATACACATTTTGCAAAACACATAAAAGAATAGTGGAGGTACACCGGAAACATGAAAAGATGCACCTTTATAACGATCATAGGCAATAAAGACCACAAGAGGAAGAAGAAGAAGGCTCGTTTATGTCGATCATTTACTCCACTGTTGTGTCTATTGTTTCCAAACAAGCTTTTGTGTACAGATAGATAACGTGTTGAATGCAATATAGCTATTTCATCTCTGCATAATATGCACTGTGGTAGCTATATACAATGCTTTTGCAAGTTGTCGTTTTGCTAGGCGATGCACTTCATACCGGTATTTTGCTCAAAAAATACTTAGCTTAGAGTCCGCTAAGGGGAATTCTAAGTAATACTTAAGGGCCTATGCTTAGCTAAAAGTTGTTAAGTGCAAGGCTTAGTATTATTCTTAGAATATTTGTGTATACGGCCCCAGGCACACAGAGGCACGACAGACTCGCACACCGCTCACGAACGGGGCATTCAGCTGAACCCCTGCCATCCCCGACACGCGTCTTGCTCACACTGGCCTCCCGCTCGACACCCTCAACTGTCCCTCAGCGCCTCTCGCTCGCAACTCCCCTCTGTCGCTCTCGTCCCAACACGTTGAGTTGCACCATGCTAAGCTAATATTGCATCATGCTACGATTTCATCGCATTACACATGCAATCACACACATACAGCATATTCCTAACAATATATATATATATATATATATATATATATATATATATATATATATATATATATATATATATATATATATATATATATATATATATATATATATATATATATATATATATATATATATATATATATATATATATATATATATATATTATTTCTGTTTTATTCGTTATATTTCAATTTTTATTTCTATTATTTTGTTTCGTTTATTTGTTTGATTTATTTTGTTATATGTTTTAACGTTTTTTGCTTTTTTAATCTTCATTTTAACATTTTCTAATTATTTTTTATTAATGTTTTTCTTGTTTTATTTATGTTTTATTTAATTATTAATTATTTTTTTCGTTTTATTTCTGTTTGATTTCGTTTGTGAGAGAAGAAGCGAAGGAAAAATGGAGAAAAAGTTGATTATTATTGCCATTTTCTCCTATTTCCAGACCATCGCCGGGGCTGTCACTACCCGTGGAAATACTTGAAAGCTTGAACTATCCATCGCCACCCTGGAAATGCCTGCAAATAGTCTGGAAATAGGAGAAACATGGCTTTGAAATGGGATGTTATTGTTGCCATCCCTCCTAATGCATTACCTATGGGTCAAGATGAAGGAGAAAAAAGCTTATTATTATTGGTATTTTCTCCTATTTCCAGACCATCGGCGGGGCTGTGACTACCCATGGAAATAGTTAAAGGCTTGAACTATCCATCGCCACCTAGGAAAGGGCTGTAAATAGTCTGATAATACAACTAAAATGAAAATTAAATCAAATCTAAAACCATCAGCTATGCTAAAATATATAAACAAACATTCAGCGTTGCAAGTTTGCCATTTTCCAGGTCGATGTTTTCGTACAATTTAGCGAGTATTAAAGTCGGCTAATGGGAGCGAGATTTTGTCGTGTATAAGAAATATATGCAATTTGGACTCCCACGTGCACATGTTCCTTGTTCGTTGATACGCGTGAGTAACGGGAAGCATACGCTGCTGGGCCCGGCATGGCAGTCACACTTAGCGGGTTCTTTAAAGTCTTTCCTTCTAACTCTTTCGTTCTTTCTTCGTTTCTTCCGACTTATCTATTCTTTACTTTTTCCATTCTTCATTCATTCATTCATTCATGCCCTCAGAGTAGCGGATATAAAAAATCAGGCTTGGCAACGCTGACCAACATCCAAGACCCAGGGGCCGTATGCACAAATATTCTAAGAATAATACTAAGCCTTGCACTTAACAGCTTTTAGCTAAGCATAGGCCCTTAAGTATTACTTAGAATTCCCCTTAGCGGACTCTAAGCTAAGTATTTTTTGAGCAAAATACCGGTATGAAGTGCATCGCCTAGCAAAACGACCACTTGCAAAAGCATTGTATATAGCTACCACAGTGCATATTATGCAGAGATGAAATAGCTATAATGAATTCAACACGTTATCTATCTGTACACAAAAGCTTGTTTGGAAACAATAGACACAACAGTGGAGTAAATGATCGACATAAACGAGCCTTCTTCTTCTTCCTCTTGTGGTCTTTATTGCCTATGATCGTTATAAAGGTGCATCTTTTCATGTTTCCGGTGTACCTCCACTATTCTTTTGTGTGTTTTGGTAAAATATGTATATTACTGCCCTGACGTCGTCTCCTCAGCCGCCGGTGACAACAAAGGCGTAGCGCGAAGCGTATCACACGGAATTACCAAATAATAAAAGTAAACAAGTCAAAACAAACTAAATCTAACCAGACCTGACCAAACCTAACTATGCCTAGCCTATGACCAACCTAACCTGACCCCTCTACCGCCAAAATGCAATGTGCTAAGATGCGTTAACTCACACTCTTTAATAGTTTGAAGTTTCTTCAATATTCAAGCTGTTTGTCACTGTACTGTATTCAGAGACCAACATACAACACATAATACATTAGCCTCACGTGAGATAGCTACCATAATTTCAGACTCGTGTGTTCAGTGACTTTCTTGTTTATTTATTTTGATATATATCAACTTTGTCAGGTTACTCTGGTATATCTTTATCTCAGTGGGTCAAGGCACACAATCACTAGTACTATTATAAAATGTTCTAATGTTTCCCGAGCTTCTTCACCTATCTGCTGTACTATAGATAGGCATAGGTACTTCTCCATTCACAGAGGCCACTTTTCTCAACTATCTTTGACAGGTCTCCCATTCACATTGTTTCACTCTGCTCCAGTGTCGTCATATGCTTTCCCTCTCTGTATATTTCCTTTCTCCAAAGGGGATTGTCTTGAATTTCCAGTGTTATATTAATTTAATTGGCCCACCGGTGTTCACTCATTTCCTCTCTTTGAAACTCAGCTTCCCCTTTGTTGACCTTTCTCAGAAGCTTCACCCCATTTCCTGAGAGCATGTTAACACTATCATGCCAACTGGTCTTGAATGACTTCTAATCTCCCGACATCTTCAGTGTTAGTCCTGCTGACCCATACAAGATAGCTGTGGGGTTACTACTTTCCCCATCCAAAAGCAACTTCCATATTCATACTGGCTAATTTCCCTTCTCTACCACTGATGTTAACACCCGTCATTTTCCTTACCTTGGCTTCATTCAGTTTTCTTTGTGCTTTCTCCTATGGCCTCCTTGCTTATCTCAAATGCTAAATAACCATGTGTTTCTATTACCTCTAAGATATTGTTTCCCAGCACCCGCTGTCCTACTGCTGGTGTGAATTTCCATTATTATGTTTAAAGATAAGTTTCCATTCCATACCAAAGTCATTTAGGATCAGGCAAAGTCCTTCCACTAATACTACATCATCTGCATAACCTAGGCAAAGCAATACAACTTCTGATGTGTGGGGCTTTATTACTTTTGCCTATATCCACATATACACATGGAGGAGGGGGAATGATTATGAGTAGAAAGGATTGATTGATTATGTGGCAGTAGATGGAAGACTGAGAAAGGATATCTGTGACGCGAAGGTAGTAAGCGGGATGTTCGATGGCTCTGACCATCTTGCAATAGTGGGTGTTTGAAAAGAAAGGTGAAGTAAAAAAGGAAATACCGAAGATAGAAAAGTTACAGGAAAAAGAAATAAAAGATGAGTATAACGTGAAATGGTAGATGCCTTAAGTGAAAAATGGGAAAGTGTGAAAGATAGTACAGACACTGAAAAAGTTTTTAGAACATTTAAAGAAGTAGTGTTAACTACAACAAAAAAGTGTTACGCATGAAAGTGGTGAGAGATGGAAAAAGAAAAGGAAATTCATGGTGGACAGAAGAGATAAGGAGGATAGTAAAAGAGAAAAGGGAACTTTTTTAAGAAAACTTAAGAAAGAAATGTGGTTGAGCAAGTAAAAAGGGAAAGGAAAAAGAAATATAGAGAATGCAAAATGAAATTAAAACAAGCAATAAAAGAAAGTAAGAAGAGAGTTGGTGAAGACTTTGGAAAAGACTAAGTGAAAAATATAAAGGGAACAGGAAATCATATTGGAAAGAAGTAAAAAACGAAAGAAAAGGATCACCCCAATAATATCTCCCCAAGGAAAATTAATGAAGTTATGGGTGAGAATGGAAAGATGTTCAAAGACGGGGAAGCTGTGAAAGAGACATGGAGAGAATATTTCAAAAACTTAATGAATTTTGATGATGGACGTCCAGCAGCTGTTACAGCAACAGTTTTGAGCGGAGGTAGAGGAGGAGTATATAAAGAAAGAAGTATAACATATGAAGAAGTAAATCAGGCATTAAAAAGATTAAAAAATGGAAAAGCAGCAGGAACTGATGGAATCAATCAAATATTTTCCTTCAGGATGGTAGGAGAAAAACTAATAGCAAAAGGAAAGAAACTATACACTGCCTTCATGGACTTAGAAAAAGCTTATGACAGATTCGATTGGATTGCATTGTGAGATGTTTTAAAGATTTATGGTGTGGGAGGAAAACTGTTTAGTGCAATAAAGTCTTTCTATGAGGATGCATCTGCATGTGTCAAAATTACTGGAGAAACAAGTGAACATTTTGAGATAAAGGTGGGATTAAGGCAGGGGCGTGTCATGTCACCATGGTTGTTCAATATTTATATGGATGGTGTCATGGGAGAAATAGAGGGCAAAGTTGGAGTAAAAATGTATGCTGAGGGAAGGCAGTGGGTGCTGAATTCAATCCTGTTTACTGATGACACAGTGCTCATTGCAGAAAATGAAAGTGACTTACAAAACTTGGTCAGTGATTTTCAGAGCGTCTGTAAAAGGAGAAAGCTGAAAGTAAATGTCAACAAAAGTAAAGTGATGGTTTGTGAGGGGAGTAGAAGTGAGGTTGTAGATTTTGTATGCCCATATAGAGTGGGAACTGAGTGTGAAAAAGAATGCAAAATAATTCTGAATGGTGAAGAAATAGAGGAGGTCAATGAGTTTAAGTACCTTGGATCAGTTATCAGTTGAAAATACAATAATAGTACCAACCCTCACATATGCAAGTGAAACATGGGCCAGGAATGAAAGTCAGAGGTCTAGAGTGCAGACAGTGGAAATGAGTTATTTGAGGAGTGCTTGTGGTGTGAGTAGAATGGATGGAATAAGTAATGAAAGTGTGTATGAGCGTTTTGGAATGTGTCACGGGGGTGAAGGGAATAAGTGACTTTAAAGTGGTTTGGCCACATGGAGCGAATGGAGGAGAGTAAGATGACCAGAAGGGTGTATGTTAGATTGAGGGAGGGAATGTTAGAGGACGACCTCCAGTGAAATGGAGAGATAGGGTGCAGGAGTACGTTAGGGAGAAGGATGAGAGATCCTTGAGAAACTTTGAGCAGGCAAGGAGGGAGTGTCCGGATAGAGAAAGATGGAAACTTCTGCCGTGGCCATCCCCTGGTGGGAGCTCCTAAGAGCAGGCGTCGATGAGATGATGATGATGAATGAATTGAGAGGAATCACAGCAGAAATGTTGAAGTGTGGAGATGAAGTTACTATATGAATGGTCAAGATATGTGAAGTGGCCTGGGAAGGGGGGGGGGAGGTCCCAGCAGACTTGACAAAAGCCATCATGGTCCCAGTTTACAAGGGGAAGGGCAGGAGAGGGGAGGTGGGAGTTGTAGGGGTATAAGTCTGCTGAGTGTAGGCTACCTGGAAAGGTATATGGAAAAGTCCTAATTGAGACTGCGCAAAGGCTTACAGAAGAGAAAATCAGTGAAGAACAAGGAGACTTCAGGAAGGGAAGAGGATGTGTGGATCAGATATTTTCCTTCAGGATGGTGTTTTATTAGAAAAAATATTAGCAAAAGGAAAAAATACTATGCTGCCTTCATGGATCTAGTTATTCTAAAGAAAGTTTATGACAGAGTCGATTGGCTGGCATTGTGGGACGTCTTAAAGATATATGGTGTGGGAGGAAAACTGCTTTATGCAATAAAGTCTTTCTATGAGGATGCATCTGCATGTGTCAAAATTACTGGAGAAACAAGTGAACATTTTGAGATGAAAGTGGGCTAAGGCAGGGGTGTGTCATGTCATCATGGTTGTTCAATATTTATATGGATGGTGTTATGAGAAATGAAGGGCAAAGTTGGGGAAATTGAAGTAAAAATGTATGCTGAGGGAGGGAAGGAAGTGGGTGATGAATTCAATCTTATTTGCTGATGACACAGTGCTCATTGCAGAAAATGAGAGTGACTTACAAAATTTGGTCAGTGTTTTTGATAGTGTCTGTAAAAGGAGAAAGCTGAAAGTAAATGTCAACAAAAGTAAAGTGATGGTTTGTGAGCGGAGTAGAAGGGAGGTTGTAGAGTTTGTATGCCCATATAGAGTGGGCATTGAATGTGAAAAAGAATGCCAAATAATTTTGAATGGTGAAGAAATGGAGGAGGTTAACGAGTTTAGGTACCTTGGATCAGTTATGTGTAAGCATGGTGGTACAGAAGGAGAGAAAAGAGAAAGGGCATTGCAAGGATTGATTGATTGGAGGAGAAGCTGCGGATCCATCTCTGGCATGCCATCTCATTGCTGGGGGCTGAATTTCTCCATGGCATGGACTGGACCTCTGCCGGACACTGCCATGGCACAAACCCGACTGATGGAGACAACTGATTTCTTCTTCCACATCATGTTTGGCCCTGAAATATGAGTACAAGTTCAAATAAACAACATAATATATATATATATATATATATATATATATATATATATATATATATATATATATATATATATATATATATATATATATATATATATATATATATATATATATATATATATATATATATATATTGGGATGTTTTTCTTGATTAGTGTTCTATACTAAAAGAGGTTAACCCGGAAGCTGCAGGGATCATGTTTCTTAAAGGTTCCTCCGAGCGAGAAAAATGAGAAAAAATCATCACTCACGCAAACCATTTCATAATATATATCAACACATTTGTGATCAGTTTATGCATCATCTATTTTTTGGGGTTTATATCATGACAAAAATGTGGCCCATCGCTGGTACACGGTAAAGCCACAAATTTGGCCTGTTGCTGCTACCAGGTTAAGCTGGACTATGAATGGACAGATGTTGTTTTAAGAGCATCTGAAATAAACTTATGGGACTGATATATGATAATTAAATCTGTGATATTTATTAAGATGTGTCCAGTGATTTATTTGGCAAAGAATAGCAAAACACAAGCTAAGAAAATAAAAGTACTGAACTGATTGACGTATCGACACAGGAAATGGCCGTCGGAGAAATAAGAATGGATTAGTAATTAATATACCCGAAGCAAGAACTAAAAGACATTGCATCGACATAAGTATGTGATAGAATAACAGGCATTATCTACATGAGTTATTTACTGCACAGTGCACACTATATGGGCTGGCAACATTGTCTTATTTTCTAGCAATTGAAGTTGCTTATATTGTGCATTATATTCTTGCATGGGAAAGATTGCTTGATGCTGGATGATAAAAACTAAATGATTAAACAATAATGTTATGTGGCGAATACCAGCTTGAGGTCACTCTAGGTCTAGGAAGACTTGCTGTTGTCAATGTCATCACGATCACTGCAAATAGATACATTACAATTAGAAATGCTTTGGTACCTGCCCTATATCTATATCTATACTTGTCCAGAAGTCAAAACTCTTGACTCATGGACCAATTTGCAATTTTTTTTGTTCAAAAAGATTTTATCATTGTTCATTGACTTTAATAGCTATTTGGGAGTAAGACTAAGAATAATCATAAAATTCACTTTTAGATCTTCATAAGAAAGGAAGCTGCAAATAACAAAAGCCATAATATACTGTGAACTAATTAATTTTAAATGTGAAAAAAAAGCCATGACCAAAACAAATTAAACAATACTACAATGCTAGCTAGCATGGGTATTAGTATCATTTTGCAACACCCAGGGATCCCTGGGAGGTATTTTACAGGAAGGATAGCTACCGTTCATTAAGTAGGATCAATGAGGTCAGGTGACGTTTATAATTTTTTGTTAGGTTAAAATAAGGCAACATCCTGAATAATAGTTAGTTTGGTAAAAAAATTACGTCCAAAATCAAAATGTTTGTTTAAAAAATAGTCAGTAACACAAATCGGAAATTTATCTGAGTTAGGAGAGGTGAACTTATATTAAGTTAGGTATGTCGGAGCAAGGTTTCTAAGCAAGTTGATTAAGGATTAAAGGAAAAAAGTCATAAGTGATGCAACTAATAGTGTGCAAGCTTGAGTACTAGAGCAAGTTCGGTTTAAGAGCTACCGGTACGTCAAATTGATTTGGTTTGGTTACTAAAAATAAGCAAAGGAAGGTAATTTTGTTAGGACACTTCTGACATTTGAGTTAGGTAAAAAATATCAACTTTTCTAAATAATTGTTGATTTGGTTAAAACTGGCTATCTTAAATAACAGATTAAGTTGAAATAACTATATGTCAATGATAAATTTACCCAGGTTAGGTTAATATGATTAGGTTTGGTTTATCGCCGCTGGGAGGTTAGTCAAGTAAAAATGAAATAACAGACACTAGTGACCCAAATAGGTATTGTTTAGGGTTTGGTAAGGTTGGTAGGAAACGTTTGTTGAAGTCAGTCACAAGATTAACAGGTGTGTTAGGTTAAGAGTTGAATATTGTAAAGGATAAGTCTGGCGAGGTAAAATATTGGCTCACCTGTGTTCGTTCCTTGGGCAGGAGTCTGTGGCTGCCGGTGTTGATCACAGGTAAGATACATGTGCACTAGGGTGACACTTATTTTAGTGTAAAATTTTTTTTTTAGAATTTCTACTGGGACGGGCGGCCGAATTGTGAGGTTTCGACCAAAAATGACGTGCATTAAATATTTTTTAAAAATATTGATATTTAGAGGTCGCTCAGTGAGGTGTAAAATTGTGATATTTTTTCTGATTTTTTTCCCCGTATATTTGTTAAATATGTTTCGTGTTCAGTTATCGTGTTTAAATATTAGGATATGGCGATTGTTCTATGTTCAGTACCAATTGTTCGAGCTTGAAGGTCATTCCTTTCTAGGTCCCCCTCATTCTGTGTAATGAGTATTAGCCGCTCAAAGGGCGGGGGTGTCATGGGCGTCAATCTCACACTCATTGTCGCCTAGTTTGGGTCTCGCAAGACCTGCTGACGGTAGGGAAGGACCTTCGGTGCGCCTCTACAACTTGTAACAGATACTGCTTTTGTCCTTCATCCTTGGTTAGGGCCAAGTTATATGTCTGCATCATAGCAACTCCGCGCTCCGCGAAGTCGTTGACAACTCGAAGGGCTCTGATGCGGCGTTGGGCATCCAAGTAGGCCGGATCCTTGTTCCAGGCAGCAGGGTCACTGGCGAGAAAGGTCATATCGATGCTCATGAGCTGCAACAGCTTCATTGATCCTGTTGTCACGAAGTCCGCGATAGTCTTATTGGTGAAGGTGGCTTCTCTGGTGTCAACTGTGGCTCGACGTGGAGGGTCCTCTGAACCTTCTTGCTCCTTGGAGGCCTTCACCATATCTCGTTTTGTCGCTAGGCTAACGTTGTCGTCGAAGAACGCCAGAGCTACCAACCGCTCACTTAAATACCACAGGTGGCGCCCCAATGTCGCAGATGTGGCTTTCGCCACATCCGTATCCGGGTAGGCCAGCAGGCTTTTCAGTAGGGCTAGGTCCTGAGCCGGAGCTGACGTTGGGCATGGAGCCTTGTACCAGGGGGCCACATAGGTGGAGACGCTGAACTCTACGAACCGCTTGATCCTTGAAAGCTCCGCTCGTGTTAGCTGGAATTTATCTTGGTCACGGAACAAGAACACCTTCACCGCATAAATGATTTTTGCCATCCATCGTGAACGATGTAGAGCACCAGGGCGGGTGATACGGATGCCTCGCTTCGGCTGGCCACCAAGGACGATGATTGAAAGTTCAAGTAACTCACGGTAATCGTCTCGTGGGTGCTGCCCGTCGAGGAGGCGCTGAAACTCCACCAACAGATCATCACGTCGCTCACGGAGGTTTTGTGACATTTTGTCCATCTCCATTGCCTTCGGTGTCGTCCTGTCCAAGTATTCCACTTTCCTTTGAACCTTTTGAAAGTTGAATTTCAGGACCGCTAGAGGGTCCAAAGCAAGTGAAGAACGCCTTCTCACAGATTAATTCGTAAATGTGGTGGCGACAGGCAAGGTGGAGGACATCACGCCTAGTCGTTGCTCTACAATGGAACATGCCCTGCTGACAAACCAGTGTTAGAAGCGGTGGTGTCAAGGAGAACAACCGATTCTCAACTCCCCAATCTTCGAGTGTTGTTATAATGGCGTGAGCAGCGGCCTGTCCGGTTCCATTGGGGAGACTAGGCGGCGAGGAGCTTTTCCACTCCGTCTCCGGAAACCAGTACTGGAAGACGGTCGACGGCTGGGCCTCCATCCGCTGTGGGGATGATCTTACCATCCCAATGAACAGTGAGCGGAACGGACGGCTTGAAGGATTTCTTGATCTCCGCAGCCGCTACAGCGCGGAATTTTCGCCGATCCCGTCGGAAGGACTCACGATTTATCACGAGTTGGTTGGGATCGTGTCCGAGGCTTCGAGCAGCAGCACTGATGAGGTGAACTGCGTCACGGTCGGAAGTCAAGGTCCGATCCAATGCGGCAGACAAGTGACTGTCCAGTACCTTCTTCGACGATCGCGGACGCTTAGACGGGGGCATCTGGGACGCAGATGGACCAGCGCCTTCATCAAATGGTCGTTTTGGGGAGCACGTTGAACTTGAGCTCGATGAAAGTTCGGCCGTTTCATCCACCTTCTCTTGCTCTTGAAGAGCCTTTGTCACACGGCGTTGCTCCTCTTCTTTTCGTTTCTTGCGTCGAGACTCTTGCTTTGCCAGGGACATGTCCCTTGAAATCATCGACCCTCGCCTTCCTTCCTCCCTCTGAGCCTTCAAAAACTCCCGATCTTCTTCCAGCGTGATCATCGACATCGCATTTGCGTGAGCAATGTCGAAAAGATTTTCGAGCGAGTCGACGAACTTTCGCTCATTCGCCTTTTGGGTCGCTGTTGCTCTGTTCTTGTTCTTTTTCAGTGCCACCCATTTCTCATACAAACGGATGATATTTTCTCTTGCTCGCTGCGGCTTCTGCATAGGAATTCGAGCGCGCTTCCAGAATTCTTCCACCACTGCCATAGTATCCACTGCTGCGTCGTTCTTGGTCTTTCTCTGTTGCAGATGGTGATATAGGAACACCTGCAGCACCTGCTTCTTTGACGGCAGCTTAGTTCCAGTGATGGAGTGCTCCAACGAGCCAAGTAAATAAACCTCGGTCTTAGATCTTGTAGATGCCATTGCCACGGTGAAAAGAAAACAGTAGGCTAAGGCAGTGGAGCGCACGCTGTGCAACAACCGTCCCGCAGTGACGCGTGTAGCTGACTGAACAACAGCTGCACAGCAGGGCACACTTGTCACTCAACACTGCCCCAAAACATACAAGAATTGAACGTGTACCGTACGCGACTTACTACGCGTTTTATACGAGTTATTATGTTCGTGCCAGGTTTGATGTTTGAATTAACAATTATTATAGAAGGTATATTATACAATATGCAATATTATCTGGAATACTATCATATTTGAATCTTGCATTAGATTCTCTCAACATCACACACTTTGAACGATATTTGCAAAAATAAGGATTTTGACACAATTATTCCAAATTTTGACCTCCTTGAGCGACCTCTTGATATTAATATTTTTAAAAAATATTTTACACACGTTGCTTCTGGTCGGAACCTCACAATTTGGCCGCCCGTCCCAGTAGAAAATCGAATATTCGAATTTAAGTGTCACCCTAATGTGCACCATGGTGATGACTGAACCTTCACAGACTACCTAAGGTGAGTGATAACAGACACTGGATGCCCTCCAGGCGATGGCTGGGGGCTGTATAACGCCAGCCACACACCGCGGCCCGCGGGGCTTCCAGCAAGGTTACTCCCAGGGCTCCTTGTGTGACAGCCTGTGGATGGTGGCAGGCGGTCACCAGCCATCGCTTGGAGGGTCTCCAGTGTCTGTTATCACTCAATCTCTGTCAGTCTGTGAAGGTTGCACCTGCATTTTACCTGTCAGCGAACACCACTTCAGTCGTGATGGCCATGTAGGTGTTTCCAAGGTCCGCCTCGCCGAACCACTCATCTCAGCACGGTCAGCACAGTCCACAGATATTTCAGGATGAGTTTCAAATCATTACACGCCTCCAATTCGTCTTGACGAGGCCGATATGTTCGGAGGTGATGCCTCTCCTCCCGCTGTAATCCACCATGTTGCAATACTTATGCCTTTTTAACGGTGTTATGGGAGCCCCTTCCCCGCCTTAAATTTTCCGCCCGCTAAGTGCTCCAGCTTCAGCGCTAAGCGGCCCAGCGCCATTTTAAGTAGAAAACTTAACGATTCTTTGCCGTTAAGTGCATTTAGCGATGCTAAGAACGTTTGTGTATACCGCCCCTGGCTGGGGAGAAATCCCGAGCCCCTTGTGACATCAAGATCAAGATCAGGCAGAACCAAATGTTGCACTGCCATCCATCCTGTACGGGGTAAATATAATAAATATCACAAAGACAGACATGAAAAAGTTGCAGAGGATAGAGAATGGGGTGTACAGGAAGATTTTGAGGGCACCAATGTATGCACAGGAAGCAACACTCAGGGGGGAAATATTAAGCTCCTGTGTTAAAAACAGGATAAGGGAGGGACAGTGGAAGTACCTAAAGTATGTTCTTGTGGAAGGAAACGATTTGGTGAGAAGGGTGGGAGAGGAGGTGATAGAGAAGAGACAGAGTAGGTGGGTGAAAGACTTGTTGAATGGACTGAGAGCAACAGAGGGACTGAGTGTGAGTGTGAGGAATGAGACAAATTAGAGTATTAGGCAGAGAATGAGAGAGGTGGATACAAGAGAGTGGAAGAGGCAAATGGATGAGAAAGCAAGCCTTAAGATATATAGAAAATGGAGACTGGAGTTGGGAGGACAAGAGGAGGTATACACCAACAACGAAGCCTCAGAAGTGCTATTCAGATGCGTGACAAACAACATGCAACTAAAAGACAGAAACAGACACCGGCAAGAGGAAACCAAGTGTGACATGTGTGAGGCTGAACACGAAGACCTGCAACACTTCCTGCTCTGGTGCCCGGCCTGTGCAGAGGAAAGAGTAAAGTGCGTGAGGCTGCAACAGCCTTGCGAGGAAGAATTTTAAGAGGACGACACCATTGGAAAATTTTTATTTGAAAATGAACACCGAACAAACGAAAACAACAGTACACAAGTTTTGGACAATAAGAGAAAAAAGAATGAAAGAAAAAGGAAAACTACTATTACTACTACCACCCTGCCCACGGTCTCCCATAGAGGCCCCCTCTCCTGTTCTATAGTCTCCTTGTCGCATAGTGTGTGTCCGCCTTTACACGCAGATGGTAATGTGGGAGTGTAGGAAAGAGAAAATAATTCTGGCATTTCATATACACGCAGGATATTGTCTGTGTGTTCTGATTTTTCTTTTTCTTTCTCAGCATCTGCCCCGTTACAAAGGCAAGGAACCCCAAGTCACCTGTGACGTCAATATCAGGTTCAAGGCCGCCTTTAACTATCTTGAATCCAGCATCCTCATCATTGCAGGTATTTTACGCTATATCCGAGTATTGATACAGTGCTCCAGCCTACAGCAGCTGCGTACGAGACTTCACAGACAATGGCAGCCCTTAAGTAAGCCGCTTAAGGTGTTGAGGAGGGAAAAAAGTGTTTGTTTACCTCTCGGCCGCCGGGGCGGTGTCACGTTCCGCCGCATCCTCCTATTATTACTGGTGACAGGTGAGTCATAGGCACTGTGGCAGGTGTTGGGGGCTGTGTGAGTGTTGGGGCAGGTGTTGGGGGCTGTGTGAGTGTTGGGGCAGGTGTTGGGGCAGGTGTTGGTGGCTGTGAGAGTGTTGGGGCAGGTGTTGGGTGTACAGGTGTGTGGTGAGAGTCAAGGCGGGGCGTGTGTTCTACTAGGGAGTTGTTTCTTTAATGTTTTAGGTGGCTGGTTATATAAAGCCCGGCCAGCAATACAGGTTGTTTGGCATGTGATGTGTTGTGTGTTTGGGGTAAATAATTTATAAGCTATACAATGCCAGTTCCATTTCAAGCATGCTTGGTGGCAAAACATGAGACACACATGTATGGGTTTCCCTCACACACCTGACAAAAAGTGGTCACCTTTTATGCTATCTTTGAAGCCACCTTGCTGCCTTCATTACTGATATCATTTCTGTCCTGGAGGTTGAATCAGATGAATCATCCAAACTTGCATCATCATCGGGGTCATTGTCATTCTCTGCAGATGACGCTGAGTGGCCGTAGAACATCCATCTATCCATATTTTATACTCTGGAATATGTGAAGGGTGAAGGGTAGTCAGCCGCGCTGCACAAAACGTGTTAAACTAATCTAACTTAACAACCTACCTAACGCCCCCCCCCCGTGTTTTCATGTTTTGCATTGTTATATCAAAATTTCTTCTAATAACTGAAAGTCATTCTTTACTTCATTGCATTCAGGGACAAAAAAAGCATCCATAATGTTTTTAACACAGCAAGAGGTGGCTGACCCTTTTTCAACAACAGCCAATATTTCCTTTATTGCCGCTCCTTAGTGTTAGTGTAATTTTTCTGCTAATATGGCACTAAAGGCAGCCCTCTCGTAAAATAGGATGATGACCGTCGCTTCCTCTTCTGCCATGGTCAGCAATGGTGTATCACATATTTATTGTACACAATTGAACTTAACAAATTTGACAAATCAGAATCTAATATAATCTAACCTGACCCTCCGCTGCCAAAATACGATGAGCTAGGCTGCGGTCATTAACTTTATACATCATTATTTTGGTATTCAATTTTCCAAAAGTCATTAGTTAGTAGTTACTGCGCTGCATTGAGAGTAATGATACAACACATAATGTCAGAGTTAACCTCATGTGGGATGGAGCCTGATATGGAAATAAGGGCAGCCATCTCGCATGAGGCTAATTCTTGCATTATTTTATGTGTTGTACGGTATTATATTACTCTAGTGCAGTGCAGTAATTAATCCTTTCACGCACCATGATGCCATTCCCGTCAAAATGGAATCGTCTACATCTGAGCTTTTGACTCGAAACGCGTCAAAAAACTTTTTAAAAAATCGCCAAAAATAAAGTATCGTTCAAAATTGCGTCAAAATTTTTTGAATCAAAGATCCAAGCTAGACCTATAAAATAAACTAATGGTCAACTCTCTCGTGCCGTTGGATTTGATGTGATAATTGCCCGTGGCTGAGTTGCCTCTCAGCAGGCAGCCTGTGAGCGCAGACTGTTGCCCCTTTAAATTGTCTCTGGAGCCTGGTAAGCCTGGATTACAGTTTGGTGAAATTTATTCTTACTTCCGATGTAAAGTGATCATGCCGTGATACGATATTTTGTTTTATTTTCGTAGGGACAAGTAACTGTTACTAGTAGAAAATCTGGCTAAGAAACTATCAAGTAAAGAGAATTTGAGACACACTTGTACAGAGCATGATGATGATTATGATGGTGATGGTGGAAACAGTGAAAAAAAACTCCAGCAGAGAGTGTCAGGGAGAGACTTAGTGTTATTTATCATGATTATTATTGCGTCTGGCGAAGTTGTTCCAGACAGCAAATAAGTGCGGTGCGCTAATAGTTATGTTTGTTATTATTATCAAAACTCCATTCCAGACAAAATTGACTTCTATTTTGACCGCCTTGACCTGCCCGTTGTGTTGTGTTTGCTGCCCTTGAGCTGTTTCTTCTACTGGAGAGAACAGAAGAGATAGAAAAATAAAGTTTTCCTCCATTTTCTCAAGAATTACTGGTCGTACGAAAATTCCAATAATAGCACTGGAATCCTCATAAAAATAATTCTCTTTTAT
The DNA here is from genome assembly GCF_024679095.1 of Eriocheir sinensis. Lineage (NCBI taxonomy): Eukaryota > Metazoa > Arthropoda > Malacostraca > Decapoda > Varunidae > Eriocheir > Eriocheir sinensis. The sequence goes on along the minus strand of NW_026112039.1, from coordinate 229,842 downwards.
TGGCATGTAAATCATAAAAAGTCGTGTCAAGAAGTTTTGAGCTACGAGGTGATGAACATAAGCATTTATTATTTTTCTTTAATCAATTTTTTTTTTCGAAGTTGGTAAACTTTGCTATTTATTTGCATTTCTTGATATTTTTTCCTTCATAAGGCAGAATAATCTCTTCCAAAATGAACGATGTATAATAATGCCAGGAAAAAAAGAATACCCGTGGCTGAAATTGACAACATGAATTTTTTTTTCGCCGCACAGTCAGGCCATTCCGCAAAGCCCCCTGGGGAGCCCCAGACGGATGTCGCAGTGGAAAGAGAAACTTATTAATCTTTTGGTGCGTGAAAGGGTTAATACCTTACAGAAAACTAAAGAAACTGCAAAATATTGATGTATAACAGTATAAAGTATAAGAGTGCGGCCTAGCACATGGCAACAGGGGGCTAGGTTATATTAGGTCATAGTTATGTTAGATATGCTTTAGTTAGGTTGGGTCAAGTTAGGTTATATTATGTAGGTGTTTTTTTTTATTATTTTAGGTATTCTGATCCATTTCATAAATCTCAGTAATAATGATGATGATAATGATATTGATAATAATAATAATAATAATAATAATAATAATAATAATAATAATAATAATCTAATTAGACCTAACGCCACATAACAGGAGCATTCCTCCACTTGACTCCTGTTCAGCCATTTCCATGGATAATAGTTGGAAAAGAAGCTGAAGAGTACGCTTTGTCCGAGCAAAAAGTGTGAAGCTCTGATGTGTTGTTGAAATAAGAGAAGCCAAGTATGTAAATCTAGTAAGGTATCACGGTGGGGCCAAGGAGAGAAGGATGGGGTATTACTCTGGGTGTGTCATTCAGTGCAATGCTTGTCCCCAGGTGTGCAGTGTAGGGGAGCGTGAGCACCTGCCAGGCCGCTCACAGTGATAGAGCCCTCAAGTAGACTAAGAAGCTGTGTTGCCGAGGACCACGTCTGGCTCCAGCAGCTCAGATGAGGAGGCGTCACGGTTCGGGGAGGCGTGTGACCCCACCCTGTGGAGGACGGCCGCGCAGGGAGCCGCCAAGAATGAAATCTGCAGAGCAGGCATCTGATGAGAAGCCCCAGCCAAGGCGACCAGAGGCAGGCCTTCATGCTGCTGGAGAAGATGCGCACAACCCTTGCCGGGGCGCAGGGCAAGGCAGGTAAGCAAGCAGCATTCTTAAGCACTCTGACCTCTCCTTTGGCCACTTTTTACTAGGGATGTGCCGATGTATTGGTATCGGTGGTATCGGCACATTTTATGAGTATTGGTATCGGCACATTATATGAGTATTGGTATCGGCTGATTTTCTGCTGATACCAATACCTGAAGTAGTTTTGTACGTCGCATGTCACTCGTTGCAAATATAATTTTGTTCAATAGAAATTGGATTTTCTAAATTACTGAAAAAATATTAGAAAAATGTAATTATCTAGGATCATGATACTACATAGTTTGGAATTTTCCGTGATTTAATTTTCATCACTTTAAACGATATGATTCATATTACTTTCAATACAAGTACAGTACCCTCTCGAGTTTCGCGCTATCCGAGTTTCGCGATCCTCTAGTTTAGCGCTTAGTCCTAAATTCTTACCATCACGTGTTTCGCGCATTACTGCCACGAGTTTCGCGTTGCTCTGAAATGTACGGGTCACGTCTACCTACCGTCGGCGTCATGTGTGCTGCCTTAAAAGGCGGTGTCCAACCATTGGGGCCATGGGCAACCGTGGTTGCCTGTATGCCCAACCGGGAGCAAGTTGTTGGTTGTCCTTACGAATGGAAAACGGTTGTGAGTACGAGCGTGGGTACGTGGGTACCTCACGGCTGCATGTAAACAAACAGACGACGGCAGTGGCTGAGGAGCAGTGGAAGATGGCCCACCAAGAGACTCGTAAATTGGACTGGCAGAGCTGCTTTGCCTACTACTTGATTAACAAGATGAGAGACCACCCCGTGCTGGGGAACCACAGTCCAGAAAACTTTTTCTCCAGTCTGTGAAAATTGTAGATCTCTCGGTGCTGTTTCCTCTTTTTCTTCTTCTTTTGACCTGTAATGCATGGCAGTGACGGTGAAAAGTAATAGTGAAAAGTAGCAAAAGGGCATAGAACAGAAAAATCAGCGAGAGAAAAGGACAGAAAAACACCTAAGCTCAGGGTGAAGTGTATAAGTGCGCACTGTTAAGTAACTTAGGGCCGCTTTCACAGTCACTGTTTGTTTTGATCGTTACCAATGGCGGCGATCGCCGCTCACCGTTGCCAGATTGTTGTACTCAAGCATAGTATTTATTGGTTTCTGACGCCTAACTATTGCCAGGAAACATCAGGTTCTAACTCTTTTAACGATAACTATAAATGAGTTTCGTTATTGGAGCCCAGAAAACAGTTTAGGGGTAAGATGTCGGGAAATATAATCGGCTGAGTACGACAATCTGGTAATGTTGTGACGTCGCTTAGTATTTCACGTGAAACTGGGCGGCCGATGGGGTAGTGGCGGCTGCACACGAGGCGAGAGATGTTGAAAGTGTTTGGTTAGTGCGGTGCTGGGCTAACCCCGCAGCCACCACCACCCGTTGACCAGTTTCACGCAGAAATACTATAGCGGCGATCGCCGCCATTGGTAACGACCAAAGCAAACAAAATGACTGTGAAAGCGGCCCTAAGTGCATGTTGTGAAGTATAAAAGTGTGGAGAAGGAGGACCTAGGAAGCGATACAAAGCGTTACAGGTCAAAGAAGAAGAAGAACGTCCACTACACTGGCCGGTGTTGCGAAATATCTCCCCGATGAAATTAGTCATTCTGCTGTCCACCACACATGTGGGAATACACAGCATTAAAAGTATTAATTTGCCTGGTTTTGTTCTAGTCTGTCTGCTTGTGATCTTTGTGAGCGGTGAGGGAAATATGGAAACAGTAAGCAAGTTGAGCCTCTCTGCGAGCTATTTTGCGGCGGCGGCAGCGGTTTACATTCAATAGGCATTGAAAAGTCAGTCATGATATGAGTGATTTAATGATTTTTAACATATAGAGTTAGCAGATTATTTCATAACACAGAAAACTACCAGAAAAATATAGGTTTGTCCAATTGTCCCACGGGTGACCGCGAGCGACCACCCTTACTTTAGCAGACGACACCACGTGGATCACAAGCGTGTATTCAGAATTTCAGAACTGCCAGCCAATTGTGAGACAGCCGCCTTCAACTGCGGCTTAAAACAACCTGTTCTCACTTCCAATTTTCTGCCTATCACCAAGGTACGTATTTTGAGATAACAAGGGAGTAAAGTCGAAAAAATTTTGATAACAAGGGAGTAAAAAAAAAAAAAAGTCTTTAGTTTCCACAGGTCGTAACCAATGAGCGCTCTTACATGGATTTCAATACCTCGAGTTTCGCGATCCTCGAGCTTAGCGCCATACCTTCGGAATGAAGCAAGCGCGAAACTCGAGAGGGTACTGTATATAATACTTAGCATACAGTGTAGCCTTTGGCACCGCGGACGCGTACAATACAGGTTTAGTAGCTTCGGCGCGAGATTGGCGGAGCCCCTCCACTCGCCTCATTTGCCTCAATTGCCTGCCTCAGTCGGTCAGACAGTCGCTCCGCAGCGGAGCACGCTGCCAGGGTCTGGGGATCTCTTCACAGTCTTCTGCCTAAATGTGTGGCAATTAATAAAGCTAACCTAGTTGAGTCAAGTAGACCTCATGAGGCGCCTCCTCTCTCGCCCCTTGTCGAAACTCATGGGGGTGTGTGTTAACACTTCCCTTCTATGGTGGAGCAACGAGTAGTGGGTCTTTTTTTCTTAACATTTGATATTGCCCTTTAGCGGCTGGAGTTGTTGTATAAAAATTTAATCAGTGCACAGGTATCGGTATCGGTCAAATATTGGGGTATCAGTATCGGTCAAAATTTTGGTGTCGGTACATCCCTATAGTCCAACCAAATTGTTGGTCCGTTTGGGCGGAGGCTCCCGCGGGTCCATTTCTCCCCTCCGCTCTGCCACACAGTCCCAACACCTGTCCCTTCCTCTCCTATGTTACCTTTACCTTACATGTGAGAGCAAGGGACAGGTGTTGGCACTGTGTGGCAGAAAGAGGAAGAAAGGACCCGCAGAACCATAAATGAACTCCAATTTGGTTGGACTATAGTCTGTACTTCTCTCTTTTATAGGAACAGCGATTAGTGGGCTTTTTATACACTTTCTTTTTGTTGCCCTTGATCTCCTTCCTTTATTGTAAAAACAAACAAAAAAATTACTCTCTCTCTCTCTCTCTCTCTCTCTCTCTCTCTCTCTCTCTCTCTCTCTCTCTCTCTCTCTCTCTCTCTCTCTCTCTCTCTCTCTCTCTCTCTCTCTCTCTCTCTCTCTCTCTCTCTCTCTCTTCCCCACTTTCTTTCCCTTCTATTTTTCTCTCTCTCTCCTTACTTCCTTCTCTCCCTCCCATCTTTTCCCTCCCTCTCTCCTTACTTCTCTCTCTCCCTCCCCACCTCTCTCCCTCCCTCCCCACCTCTCTCCCTCCTCCTCCTCCCTCTCCTCCTGCCTGTACCCTTCACACAGCCAACAGTCAGGCCAGTCCACTCCCCCAGCAGTCTCGTAGTGAGCAACTCCCCCTCACACACTGCCCTCCTCTCCTCAGGGTGTGTGGGGCTGAGGCACAAGGATGGCCATGGCCCCGGCATACAGGGCAGGCCATCGTCAGGCAGGGCAGAGGCCAGCACAGCGAGGGCGGCCACGGCTGCCCCATCCACACTCCCCCTTCCTGGCCAAGCAGCTCACCTCAAGACTGGACGGGTGAGTGCTGTGTAGTGGAAGTAGTAGTAGTAGTAGTAGTAGTAGTAGTAGTAATAGTAAATTGATTTCTTTTGGCCACTCCTCAACTTTTTTATAGGAGCAGTGATTGGTAGGCTTTTTTTTCATTATTGTTTTCTTTCTTTTGCCCCTAAGCTGTTTCCTTTATTGTAAAAAAAAAAGTAGTAGTAGTAGATGGGATGGCTGAGAGAGAGGGAGAGGAAGGGAAGTAGATTTGGACAAGCTATGGGATGGAAGTGATAACATTGCTGGAGTGATGTCGCTCTACAATAAGATTTAGAATATGTCATGATGCCTTACCTTCAATACAACCCTCTGTACTTCACCACTAGAGTTCAGTCCAGCACAAGATGCCCGTGTTCCATCACTAAGGCTGTGTGTGTGTGTGTGTGTGTGTGTGTGTGTGTGTGTGTGTGTGTGTGTGTGTGTGTGTGTGTGTGTAGTAGAGGCATGCTAGCTTCTGAGGACTTCCTAGACCACAACGAAATCATAACTTTAGTGGTGAGGTGCACAGAGTTTTGGTGGCTTGGCTTGTTGTTCTGGAGGCAGTGGATTGTGACATGCTGTAGAGTTGTTATTTAAAACCCAACCCCTTCCTCTGTCATCCCCTTTCCTGCTCCTGCTGCCCCCCACACTCCCTACCCAACCTCCACTCTTTGATACTACTTTCTACTACTATAGTCAATCCAGGAGGAACTGGGAGATGGGGGGTGAGAGGTGCGGGTCAGCCACGCCCCGCACCTTGCCACACACTCTCAACACTTCTCGCTTCCTCTCATATGTCAGCTATTTACTACCTTTAAATGAATTTAATTAAATAATTGGATAATCCAGTAAGGTCATATAGCGTTGAGATTGTTTCGTTTTTAAGATAGTAACAAATATTTTGTATAAATACCACGACACTTGACAGGGTTGTATTCCAACGTTATCATTCTACACATCCAGGGCCCAGGTCACTTCTCTCAAGGTCATGGAAGGGTCAGATGGTGGGCCCATGGGTGGCCCGCTCCCGCCTCTGCCTCTCCCCTCCCTCCCTCTCCCTGCCTTTCCACGTCCTTGGCTGCACAGCCGCAAGAAAGAACTCATTTACAATGTAAACAAGTACTTTTTAGACGAAAAAACAACAGAGGATTTATCATACCACTCACAAGAGTAACTGCAAGAACAGCAAGAGCCACTAATGTTAGTGAAAGAACTATTGAAAGAGTCTGCGCCAAACTGGATCATGAGTGCATGACAAACAGCTCACCAAGACAGCCTGTATTCTCGTCCCCGAAGAAGAGAGAGAGAGAGAGAGAGAGAGAGAGAGAGAGAGAGAGAGAGAGAGAGAGAGAGAGAGAGAGAGAGAGAGAGAGGAGGAGGAGGAAATGAAGGGAGGGTAATGGTGGTCCACTTAACACCTTGACTCTAATCCCACAATTGGAGACAAGAGATGTGGCAGCGTGGTACGGGAGGAGAGATCCCCGCAGAAACACCCCAATCCACCAGTTCCTCGTGGATTCACTATACTACTACTACTACTACTACTGCCCAAGCTCTCTCTCTCACACTCCCTGCCCAGTTCCCTCTCTCCCTCCCCTCTTCCCTCTCTCCCTGCCCAGTTCCCTCTCTCCCTCCCCACTTCCCTCTCTCTCCTCCTTCCTCCCTCTCTTACTCCAGACTACACTCCCTCCCTCCCTCCCTACTTTCCATTTTATCTCCCCACTTCTTTCTTTCCTTCCCCATCTCCCTCTCTCCCTCCCCACTTCCCTCTCTCTCCCTCCCTTCCTCTCTCCCTCCCCACTTTCTTCTCTCTCCCTCCCCACTTCCCTCTCTCTCCCCACTTTCTTTTCTCTCCCTCCTCTCTCCCCTCTCCCTCTCCACTTCCCTCTCTCCCTCTCCGCTGGATTATGTTTATCCATTAACTTTTTCCTCAACAGTGACTCATTGATGATTACCAGAAAGTTAAAGGTGTAAATGCTCACTTATTCTGCCGTGAGAAACACTCACAAAAGAAAAGAATGATGTCGCCGGGCTCAGGTGTTCTCTGCTCTGTGGTTTTAAATGGTGTACATACCTAGTTGTATTTACTTAGTTGTGATATACATGATACACATGGGGTCCTGTCTCCAAATCTCAGTTTATCAAGTTTAGCTTAACCCGTCCGCTTTGATGGTCATGGATTTAGCCTTCACTGGTAGCCTGGTAACATATAGTCCCACGTCTTTCTCTGCCTCTGTGGGGGATAGTGGAGTGTTCCTCATGTGGTATTGGTGTGCTGGATATCCCTTCACTGGTAGCCTGGTAACATATAGTCCCAGGTCTTTCTCTGCCTCTGTGGTGGATAGTGGAGTGTTTCTCATGTGGTATTGGTGTGCTGGATATCCCTTCACTGGTAGCCTGGTAATATATAGTCTCAGGTCTTTCTCTGCCTCTGTGGTGGATAGTGGAGTGTTTCTCATGTGGTATTGGTGTGCTGGATATCCCTTCACTGGTAGCCTGGTAACATATAGTCCCAGGTCTTTCTCTGCCTCTGTGGTGGATAGTGGAGTGTTTCCCATGTGGTATTGGTGTGCTGGATATCCCCTCCCAAGGTGCAGGACTTTACATTTTCTTCATATTGAATTGTAGCAGTCACTTTTTGTCCCATTCCCGTAGCTTGGTGATGTCTTCTGGTAGGAAATCCATAGTCAAGGGGTATATTACTCATGACAAATCAGTCAAAATTTTTCAGACACCAGTTAAATGCTATTGGTGAGACACACTACTTTTTTTCAGTTACATTTGCTCTCATGAGTGGTCAAACCTACAAACAGTGATGTGTTCTGTTGAAGGATTACAGATTTTTTTTATGACTGAAGTGGCAGTGGTGCTTGCAGAAACACAAGACTTAACAAACACCCATAAATGTAACCCGTCCGCTGAGATTGGCACGGATTTTGCCTTAACAAACACCCACAAATGTAACCCGTCCACTGAGATTGGCACGGATTTTGCCTTAACAAACACCCACAAATGTAACCCATCCACTGAGATTGGCACGGATTTTGCCTTAACAAACACCCACAAATGTAACCCATCCACTGAGATTGGCACGGATCTCGCCTTAACAAACACCCACAAATGTAACCCGTCCGCTGAGATTGGCACAGATGTCGCCTTCACTGGTAGCCTGGTAACATATACTCCCAAGACTTTCTTTGCCTCTGTAGTGGATAGTGGAGTGTCTCCCATGTGGTATATTGGTGTGCTGGATATCCCCTCCCAAGGTGCAGGACTTTACATTTTTCTTCATTGCATTGTAGCAGCCATTTTGCTCCCCTCCTGTAGCTTGGTGATGTCTTCTTGTAGGAATTCGCAGTCAAGGAGTTAAGGATAAATTGGAGCAGAGGAGACATGTAGACAGGGCAGTATGAGCACCACTATTCCTGCACAGTGTAGCTTGATCAGCAGAACAAGGCCAGTCAGTACAGTGTTGATTTCAGTCCACCTTTTCAACAGGAGTGTGGAGTACCAGGGTGACCAGGAGCACAGACTGACCAAGGATGGCAGTGGTGAGGGTGGTGGTGGTGGTGGTGGCCAGCCCCTCCATCATCCCCTCCGACTCCTGACTAACCTGCCGCTCGCCCCTCAAGGCATCACTGACCCCACACACGCAGCAGCCAGAAGGAGCAGGCCGGACAGAATCCCCGAGACTCTCCTACTTTGACGGCTGTGATGCGGTGAGAGTCCTGGGTTGTGTCTGTGGGTGTTTCCATGGGTAGTGTTATGAGCCCAGTTATAGCTTTGGCTTTGGTAGAGGTTGTTGTGGGTACTTCCATGGGTAGTGTTATGAGCCCAGTAATAATTTGACAAGGCTTTGGTAGAGGTTGTTGTGTTTGTACTTCCATGGGTAGTGTTATGAGCCTTGTGATAGACTGACAAGACTATCATAGAGGTTGTTGTGGGTACTTTCATGGGTAGTGTTATGAGCCTAGTGATAGTTTGACAAGGCTTCTTCTGTACCATGAACATGAAAAACACCCACAAGAATCAGGTACAGGAGGCCGTGCCCCTAACACATGATGCCTCCCAAAGGAACTGGCGGTGGCTGAGTGCTTAGCGTGGACGATGCGGGTTCGAATCCGCTTCTACCACCTGGGATTTTCCAGTCACCGCCGAGTGGCCCAAGACTACCCACATGTTGTCCTGAAGACCACCCATCAACCCGGACTCTAGAAGAACTGTCCAAGTGAGTCAAGTATGAGCTCCGGGGGGCAGCATGAGCCAAGAACAGATGGCGCCACTATAAACACTTGCCTGCACCACGCCCCCTAAAAAAAGCCCACCGGTGCTATAGGTCAGGACGTAAAAAAAGGGAAAAATGGGATGTGTGCTAAATCAAAATGAACAACTGTCAAGGTAGAGGAGATGAGGAGCAGAAAACCCACTCCTAAGAATTAAATTGTGATGTGAAAATGAACGGCTGTCGAGATGGAGAGAACAGAAAAGCCTCCTTGTTGGTTAGTCAGTCAGTGGCTGGAGCACGCCAGCACCAAAGCCGCAGAGTAGGAGAGTGTGACCACCCTCATCACAGGCTGTTACCTAAAGAGCAATGCAAGATTTAAGTTCAACATTATAAGGAGGTTTTTAACATGAAATGCACAAAATGGAGGCTACAGTACAGGGGAGAGAGTGAGGGTCAGGGAAGAAGGGACAGAGGGAGGGAGGACGGGAAGAATTTGTGTGGGGGGGGAGGGAGAGTGAAGCCCAGTCTCAAGACCATCTAATTGTACAGCTGTTGGGGAATCGCTGTGTTCCAATCTGGCAGACCAGTTTTAACCCCTTGACTATGAACTTCCTACCAGAAGACCTCACCAAGCTACAGGAATGGAACAAAAAGTGGCTGCTACAATTCAGTGAAGAAAAATGTAAAGTCCTGCACCTTGGGAAGGGATATCAAGCACACCAATACCACATGGGAAACACCCCACTATCCACCACAGAACTATATTTTATCAGGCTACCACTGAAGGGATATCCAGCACACCAATACCACATGGGAAACACCCCACTATCCACCACAGAGCCAGAGAAAGACCTGGGACTATATGTTACCAGGCTACCAGGGAAGGCCAAATCCGTGTCAATCGCAGCGGACGGGTTAAGGACAGCATCTTGCACCCAGAGCCACAGAATAAGAGAGCACATACCAAAGGAATTGATGCTAAATGGATATCATGGTAAATCAAGGTTATTTTAATGTTATTTCAATGGTATTTACTGGGTGTGAACTGTTGGGAGGGAAGAGAAGCACTGATTACTAGATATACATTTACTGACATGCAGAAACAAGGAAAATTGAGCATATGGTGCTATGGACAAAGAAATGTGGGAATGTTGAAGCAAGGGATTGATGAGGACAAGAACTTGACCCTTAGTGCATGCTGCTCACCCCTCCCTGGCCCGATGCCCCCCTGGCCCAGCCCCCTGGCCTCAACCTGCCCTGGCCCCTCCCCACACTGGCCCTGCCCCAAACTGGCCTCGCCCACAATTTTACTCACCCACACTTCTGCTCCTAACTGTTTCCATGTTCTCCAGTGACCAAGTGGTGTGTTGGTGCCTACCTCTGGCTGGCCGGCTGTTATGATAGAATTATGAAGAGCAAGCAGACAGCGCTGAAAGAACGGGGAATTCTTCTTCTTCCACAAACAACTGCCAATGAGAGAGTGAAGCGATGAATAACAGGGCACTGAATAACAGGTAGCCACGCCCTGTAGATTTTGTGTGACATTTATAAGAAGAACATAAGAGCATAAGAACATAGGGAGACTGCAAGAGGCTGAATGGCCTACACAGGGCAGCTCCAGATTCCCCCCCACTGCCACCTGTCATCCTCGTCCATGTAGCTATCAAGTCTACTCATAAAACAAGCTGTCATCCCTGCACTCACTAGTATGTGATTGCTGAGTCTATTCCATTCCCCCATCACCCTATTACTAAGCCAAGGCCTGCCTAGTTCCCTCCTAATTCTATACTTTTCTAATTTAAATCCATTACTGTGTGTTCTATCCTGGTGGCAGTGTGGGTTGCCTGCTGCCAGCACGTCATCTGGGAGACACACTCGGGTGGCAGTGTAAGCAGCAAGCCTTCCATTTAGTGAGCCTGTGTTACAAAATCAGCTTAACCTTTAGACGGCTACAGGAACAAAGAAGATGCCATAAAAATTGCATTGGTGTGAAGATCAAACCCCAGGATCACATTAGACTTTCTGTTCAGTATTCAGCCAGTCAGTTTTGTGAGGCAGAAATAAAACAACACTTCAAGATTGCGATTGAATCTATATATAAACAATAGTTAAAACACCCCTTATGTGGTATAACTATACTTGTGCTGCGGTCCTAAGGTCGGCAGTGACTATATATAGACCATTCATTTTGGGGAGCTTTTCTTCTAATACTGCCGCCATCTGAGTTAATCTGCATGATAAACCCACGGATCATTTTTTATAGTACAAACATTCCTATCATTTCTAAAAACAACTTCCAGTGCAGTAAACAATATCTTTTGCCTCTACAGTCATGCCTTGGTTTATGAGTCTAATTCGTTCTGGAATTTTGCTCGCAAATCAAAACACTTGTAAGCCAAAACAAATTTCCCATTGAAACTAATGTGAATCCCATTAAGGTGTCCCATATCCCAAAAAATATTAACATAAAAATCATTTTACATGTTATTTTACACAGAATGAAGATAATTTTACAAACAACTTGCAATGATAATCAATATTTTTTTTATAATATAGTATAATAATATAGCATAATATCTAAATAATACAGTGCTGAAAACACAAAGATCGCACACTGGAGCACAAACGTACGCGGACAGGAGCGCGGTGCTACCCTTGAGAGTGTGCAAAGTGGACTAAGGTGGTGTCACACTGGGCGTTTTCCTCCAGCCCTTGGAGCAAGAAGGAACTGTGGTTGCCTGTACGGTCAACCGGGAGTGAGTTGTTGGTTTGGGTAAATACTCCTGTCCTCCCGTCTCTGAAGCCATGATCGTACCCACAACGGCTTCTTCCTTCCAATAAACTATAGCAACAAGCTTATAGTTTGAGTGGCAGCAGCACAAGCCACAACAGCTCTTACTTTTGCAAACGGTGCCGTGTAGAGTGGACCGAGAGGAGGAGGACCTAAGAAGCGATACAAAGTGTTACAGGTCCAAAGAAGAAGATGTGAATACAGGGCGACTGGTTTGTTTACGTTGTGGATATGGGCAGCCGATCTTGGTCGTGTGTGACGCACGTCACCTGGTAATCAAGAGTTATCCCCCTTCCTTGAGACTGTTTTCCATCCCCCCTGTGATCCACCAGAGCGCTCTTTCTTGTCCATATAACTAGATGAACCAACACAATTTCTCATTTTGTCACTCATCAAGGACATACGCATTGGTTTAGTCAAAGTTATGAGATCTCCAGTTCATTAGGAACTTTTCTCTAGCTACTTTGCGTCACTGCACGAGACGGAATTTTTCAAGACGTCCTTTTCTCAACAAAATACCGACCGATGGCATCGCTTCACTTTCTTGTTTCTACTGATGACGATGATGTTTTCATACCTACAGTGATGCTTTCAAATGGTCTGTGGTGCAGCAGTAACACAACAGTGACCTCGTGAACTCTGTATGCACCCCCACCTGGCAGGGTTCCCCGTAAGAATCTCAGGAAATGGTCATCGCCTTTGGCCTAAGGAGGTGCGGCGCGGTGTGTTTACCTGTGTCGCCAGCCTCGCCGCGGCTTGTGCCACACCCCCGATTCTTGCCAAGAATTGGGGGACTTCTTGAAAATCTGACACACGAGAACAAGAAACGCAAGGATTTCTCAGGATTTGGGAAAGTCTTGATCGCCAGATAACGGCTTAAAGTTGTAGTTGCCTGTTGCGCCTACCACCAACACGGCTGGAGGAAAAAGGCCAAGTGTGATACCAGCTTGAGACCCTATTCCCATTGTTTTCCGCTCTGAGCGCTCTTGTCTTGCTGCGAACAACGGGAACCCACGCTCACGTCTCGACATGTACGAACAGGATGCTCGCACGCCAAGTCACCGCTCGTAAACCAAGACATTTTTGTGATTTTCTTTTGCTCATAAATCAAAACGCTCATAAAGTAAGGCACTCGTAAACCAAGGTGTGACTGTGTTTGGTAGTTCCTCGCTCCTCTTGTCATTATTATCTTAGAGATGAATCATATTTGCCGGCGCTGAAGGTGTCCTTTCTTTCTTAAAATAAGACTTGAAAAATTAGCATGCTGTGCACCATTACAAGCTTGTCATGCTGGTGGTGAGGCTGACCCTGATTGTGCACCCCACAGGAGAGGCTGAAGGCGCAGTGCAGGGGTGTGGTGGTGCCCTCAGAGTGGATTCTGTCCGGGCAGGCGGTGCACCCCAGGCCACACCCCAAGAACGTCAGGTGAGTAGCAGGGACACACACACACACACACACACACACACACACACACACACACACACACACACACATTGTTAAGTGGGAGTGACAATCTAACCATGATGGGGTTTTCAATTGCAAAGAGGCATGTTGGGAGGAGTGGACATCAGAGGAAGGTGAAACTCTATGAAACTCTTTATTATACCTGCATGGGGAAATAGCTGCTGAGGATAGGCAATGGACAACACTTATGCAATGGATCAAGGAGAACACAAACACACACACACACACACACACACACACACACACACACACACACAGACACATACACACACACACACACAGACACAGACACACACAGACACACACACACACACACACACTCCTCCTCCTCCTCCTAAGACAAACAAGCAAAAATCTTCAGTTTCCTCCCAAGTGGATGTACCGTCAGGTGTGATCCAACAGGACGAATTGGGTGTGGCAATGAAGAAAATACTATACGTTATTGAGCATCAAGATGTTGGATTTCTCAAATTTGACATCTCTAGGAAAGTGACTATATCAGATGCATTGCAGACAGAAATTTTAATGAGAGGCTCAAGTTTTTTCCAGTATATGTCCGGGGCTTTTGCAGTTAAAAACAAGCGGTCAATGACTACAGCATGGTTCAAAAACACCTTGTTAACGACTTTTAAGCGTCATTTTTAACGTGGTTAATGTAACGTGTTATGTTTAAGTTTAAGGTGCGAACTGCTGTCTCACGTCAGGTCCGGTGTACCGTTGCCTGCGTTCTCCAGTTGACTGAAGTGGTTGAGACAACACAATAGCCTTTTAGTTAAGTTATGTGTGGCCGAGCGGTAGCCGTTATAAGTTCACTTTAGTTCTCTCTCTCAGGTTAATACAAATACCAAATATATATAACTATATTAACAGTTGTACTACATAAGGTTTACAGTTTACGTGAGCGAGACGCACGAAATCAGAGACAGCCACACCGCTGCAGGGCGCGGGGCGGCAGAGCACCGCTCGCCTGCCCGTCACCCGTCTTCTCTCCCTTCTCCGCGTTGTTCGCCCGTTTTATTTGCTTGTAGTTCGTCCGGAAGGGTGTGGGTTCCGGTTGATGACTGTTGATGAAAGTCATCATTTGCTGATCCTAGTGTCAGTTCACCACAGCTTCCCACGGCCAAAAGCACGACGTGTTGTTAGACATCCTGTTGTGCGACACCGACCGAGTGTCGCCACACGTACAGTCATACATACACATGTACATTATAATATACATATTACATCGCTCGGTTCTCTAAAAGTCGCGACCTCGCGACTCACCCGACCTTAAAAGCAGTGTACCTACCCATGTTACAGTCGCACAATGTGTACTAGTTAAACGAGGTCCTGTTATTGCATTAAAAAAATATATATACAAGTCAGAGCCCGCCTAACGATACAGCATCGGGAAATGCCAATGATAATTAAAAATAATCATGGAAGTAACAAGAAATGGGCAAAGTACATACAGGGCGAGGTAAACTTGGATAGACTCGTGGACTTGGAAGCTCAGTAGTATTCCGAGAAAACAAAATAATAGCTCGAAAATTATTTACATGATACATCCTAGAAAAATTAAATTGACTAAACTGTCATTAGGACACATGGTAATGGAGCTGCTTGTAATAGTAAAAAGAAAAAGGAACAATCCTTGAAGAAGATCTGCTACACAGAGCCTTCGAGTCACACCTGGACACAAAACTGTCGCAGAGAAACACTCATCCGTTGCGTGACAATTAATTGCCAGTGTCGTTACCCTCGGCACGCCTTCGAGACGGGTGGGGTTTGCAACAATAGATAAGGTTGTGTGAAAAGAGGTAATGTTATCCGTAGAGTCTCCTAATAGTTACAATGTGATAACAAGGACAAGTCTGGAGAACCTTAGAAGCATCGGCAGTCAGCACCACTAACTCCTAATACTCCGTTTTACAGGTCTACAGTACTATAAAAGAAAATCCTGTCACTAAGTTGTGAAATCACTGTTGTAACAAATCTCACTGAAATATACAATTCCAGCATAATTGATTAAAGTAATTCCAGCATTAATAAACATCAAATGACAAAGACAAATTTCCACCTATCCCTCGATCGTAACGAACGTGGATGACTGACATCTGTGACGCCAAAAATAATTCCCGTAACGGGTAACAGTGGTATGTCAAGTAAGGGTAAGTAAGACTTGTCTGCTTACTTCCAAAGCTTACAGATATTCACATGCTGGTTACGATAAAAGTTAGGGACAGCATCTGCTCAAGTTAAGTCTGTCAGTGCAGAGAAAAAGTATGTTTTAAGCAGAAGCACATGAGGTTCAAGGTTAAATTGTGCATATCCCTATGTTAGTCTACACCCTCGGTTATTACGGGTCCAATTAAATTAAGAAGACTGACTGCCTTGCATCAACTCAGCAATAAAAGAAAATAGTGGGTTAGAGTGAAAAGTATTACTCAAGCACTCCCCTCTCGCATGAAAAAGATGCAGGCAAAAGCATAGGAACCAAACATAAATTAGTAGATGCGAGGATGCAGGTTATAGTCGTGTGGTGGAAAGATACACAAAGCAGCGTCAGGCTGAACCTCAAGCCGGCGCTAGTCTTTGGAGACGATCACTCTGCACCATTCTGTGCAAAAAAAAAATCGTAAAGCTCAAATTTCCAACCACCAATTTATCTGACTATTTCTGCCTAAACCACGGGTAAAAGAACACACCAAGGAATTTTTGATTACCGCTGGTGACACCCAAAAAGGTTTAGGTCAGAGGGTCGCGAAGGCCCCCCTCCCCGACGAACGTGTCGACGGGAAACGAAGCTTCAAAAAGGACCCAAAATTACTTTAAATGCCATAAAAGTTGGCTGATAAAACCGTGTAGGTTGCCAGTGGGGCTGTAGTCAAGGGATACTGCACTCTTTCGAAGAGGAACTTTAAGGACAATCATGTACATAAGGAACTCTAGTAATAATCTAGCATTAGCTACAGAAATGGTTTCTCCATCTGTCTAGTTTTCCTGTTTAAAACACGAGATCAAATCAGTAGATAGCCTATAGGCGTCCACTTGCCTATTAAAAAGGCCACTCATTTGCACAGTGTCCACAGCAAAATATACACCCTTTATGAGGCCGTGTTGCCCATCTTCCCCAAATGTTTAAAGAAAAAGTGACCGAAACGCATCATAATCCTTCCGTCCAGTGAACGCGCTCCTGTTTATGAGGGCCGGCGTTCCCGTTCCCGGGATTGACCTTCGAGCGGCTGAGAGATATTTTATCTCCCGGATTTGACACGAATGAAATGTCCATGACAATCTCACTTTGAAACAAGAAGTCCCTGGCAGAACAATCTGCCTCCCTTGCTACCCTGCGAAAGGCCTAACTGCTGTTGCTGTTAGCGGGTGATTAGGGGCAGAAGCCATTGTGGGATTAGTAAGGTAAGTAAAGACCTCTTGGTTGCACATGCAGCGTAGGAGGAGCAAGCACCCTTTGAAGACTGCTACACTCCTTACATGAGAACAGTTACCGTTATCCTTGACGGCACTGTTCTTTCTCTCAACCCACCCCTCATAGTCCTCGGGTCAGGTTTCTCTGCCATTAAAAGAGTTACTAGTAAAATGAGGAGTAAAATGGTAAAAGAGAAAAAAATATTGCTGCAAAAATAAGTAAAGTAATAATCATTCACCGCTAAGTATATGCTCACTCCTCCCCGATGCTTTTAAAATGCATAATAAAAGAGGAAAAAGAATAATGAGTGAGGCTTAGCAAGACAAAACGTCTCCACTGTGCAATAAAACACACAAAAGAAAGGAGAAAAGAAAATGAATGATTATACATAAAATGCGTAACAATGTTACTCAAGAAAAATATTAAACAACCACACGCCAGAAAAATCAACAGCTGAAAAATCTAATAGATTAGATGCGGCCCCACACGCCTAAACACGTGAACATAATAATAGTAATGCACCTGAAATAATGTTGCAAGTGCTGTAATTACTGAAACCGTATCAATGAGTGTCAGCTATAATGTGTTAAAAACCTCGAAGACAGCAGCTCGATGCCCCACTACTCAGCACGCTCGCGTCCTTCGCCTCGCCGGTGGCAAGGGCAGGGCTGCAGGGGTGGCAGGGTCTGCCGTCCCCCGTCTGGCAGCGGTGGTGGGAGGGGCGGCGGGCAGACAATATACGCCCACCAGTCACCCTCAAAGGTCCGAGTTGCCTGGCGAAGATAAGTGCGCACCTACGACGAGTTGTGTCGCAGGAAGAAACAAATGCCTGGACACCTCCAAGGAAACTTGGTTGTGTGGAGGTGCGAGGCGGGGCGCGCGGGCTGTGTGGAGGTGCGGGGCGGGGCGGGGTGTGCTCTCGGGTGCGGCTGTGTGCTGACTCGACTCACTGGGGCAGGAAAAGCCGCGCGCTGAGGTCAGCGTTTGCTGGCTGTGTCCGATACCGTTCACTGCCCCCACACACTGTCACTGAAGCTAAGTTTGAGAGAGAGATATAACAATTCGGAGTAGTTCGTAACCACGCTGCACATCATTTATGTTAACGACTTTTAAGCGTCATTTTTAACGTGGTTAATGTAACGTGTTATGTTTAAGTTTAAGGCGCGAACTGCTGTCTCACGTCAGGTCCGGTGTACCGTTGCCTGCGTTCTCCAGTTGACTGAAGTGGTTGAGACAACACAATAGCCTTTTAGTTATGTGTGGCCGAGCGGTAGCCGTTATAAGTTCACTTTAGTTCACTTTAGTTCTCTCTCTCAGGTTAATACAAATACCAAATATATATAACTATATTAACAGTTGTACTACATAAGGTTTACAGTTTACGTGAGCGAGACGCACGAAATCAGAGACAGCCACACCGCTGCAGGGCGCGGGGCGGCAGAGCACCGCTCGCCTGCCCGTCACCCGTCTTCTCTCCCTTCTCCGCGTTGTTCGCTCGTTTTATTTGCTTGTAGTTCGTCCGGAAGGGTGTGGGTTCCGGTTGATGACTGTTGATGAAAGTCATCATTTGCTGATCCTAGTGTCAGTTCATCACAGCTTCCCACGGCCAAAAGCACGACGTGTTGTTAGACATCCTGTTGTGCGACACCGACCGGGTGTCGCCACACGTACAGTCATACATACACATGTACATTATAATATACACATTACATCCTTGGCAAAGGAAAAGGAGAAGTGCTTTGGTCTTGGTTAGTCTATTTAGCTGTCAAAAGTGCAGTGTTTTGCTTCTCATGCCTACTGTTTCCGACGACAGAGACTGCCAGCCACTGTTCTTCACTAGAGCTAGAGGGAGGTTTTAGCAGCTGGAAAAAGCCAGAAAAAATCATTGCACATGAAAATAGTCAGAGACATTGTGATTCTTTCACAAGATGGAAGGAAATGGAAAGGCGCCTTGTTGAAAAGGAAGGACTAATTGACAAACAGCTTCAAGGGCACATTGCCACAGAGAAGGAATAGTGGCGACAAACCCTCAAGATAATTCTGCACTGTATTAGATATCTGTCCAAACAAAATTTAGCACTGAGAGGTCACAGAAAGAATATAACCTGCACTGAAACAGATGAAAATAGTATTGGAAATTTCAGAGGCCTTTTAAAACTAATTGCAGAGTTTGATCCTGTCATGAAAAACCATCTGGACTATGTCTGTCAAAATCCAAGGTCCCCTTCATATTTGTCTGCTGAAGTCCACAATGAATTCATCCAGATTATTGCATCTACTGCTGGGAGCACTTTACTGAGTGACATCCGAAGAGCTGAGTACTACGGTATAATGCTTGATTCAACTCCAGATGCTGCACACAGGGAACAAATGTCAGAGATCATAAGATATGCAGAGATAAACTATGAAGAAAAAACAGTTTGTGTGAAAGAAAGTTTCCTTGGACTTATTCAAGTACACCAAAAGGATGCAGCAAGTACTGTAAATGTAACAATGCAGCAGCTGGAGAAAGTTCACTTGCCTTTTGAAGACTCTCGTTCTCAGTGTCATGACTATGCTGCTGTCATGTCTGGACACAAATAAGGAGTACAACAAAGACTTGTTACAGTGAACCCTAAAGCAATATATGTGAACTGTGACAACCACTCATTAAATTTGGCTGGGGTTCATTCCGCTAGTCATGAGGTGGTGATGGTCACATTTTCTGGAACTGTGCAGGCAGTGTATGTTTTCTTTTCAAGGTCGACCTATCGATGGGAGACACTGAAGAAGAATTTGCCTATATCTGTGAAAGCTGAATCTGAAATACGCTGATGCAGCTGATGCAGTTCGACCCATACATGAAAATGCGAGGGATTTGGTCCAACTTTTAGAGACAATCGGAAGTGATTTGAAGGAGACAACAAATACCAGAAGTGAAGCAACACAGCTGTTGAGCAGAATTTTGGCATCTGATTTCTTTGCTGCACTAAGTTTCTGGAACATTTTACTTACCAAGATTGACAGAGTCCAGAAGCGACTGCAGGATCCAAAAATGAATTTCCATGAGGCAGCACAAGATATCCAGGCGTTGCAAGTTTATTTCCTTGCTAATCGCGGGGAAATCTGCCAGACATCTATCAAAAAAGCAAAGGAGCTCTGTCATGCTTGGGATGTAAGAATTGACAGACGACGTAGAGTGAAGAAAAAATTGCCTGGTGAAACTGGTGGTGATGCAGACCTCTCAGCAGAAAATGAGATGCAACGGCTGCTAAAAGGTACTATTGACAGAATGCATAATGAAATGGGCGAACGGTTCATCAGATTGCGTAACTTGGATTCAAAGTTTGGCTTTCTTTTGGATATTAAGGAGTTGCTATCTACAACCAATGAAGCATACGTCACAGAAAGGTGCATTGATGTGGCAAGTTTCTATGACACTGACTTAGATGGCTTGGAACTGTTCAGTGAAATTGTAGATTGCAGAATGCTGCTTAAGACACGAGATGATGTTCTGATCACTAACACACAGGAATTACTTTGTCATTGTACAATATGGGGATGAAAGTGTTCTCCCAAACCTTCGGGTTGGCCTTAGATACTGCTGACCATTGCAGTATTAATTGCTAGTTGTGAGCGATCATTTAGTAAATTGAAACTTATCTTGTCGTACCTTGGACCATCTATGGGGCAAGAAAGGTTGTCGGCCTTAACTCTACTAAGTGTAGAGCAAGGGATCGCAGACAAAATAAACTTTGATGACATGATGGATAAATTTTCAGCTGTAAAAGCTAGAAAGATGAATACATTGTATCGTGCATCAATACTTGATATCCTTCAATTCATTGTCAACCCTTTTCTTTGGTTTGGTTTTCTATTATCAATATCTGTCTAATTACCTTTACCCTCTAATAGCTTTATACCGTTTTATTTCCTTGCATATTGTTGACCCTAAGCATCCAGCACTTTAATCTTTTTGTGTTCATTAGTTTGCCACATGCTAAAACATTCTCTAAAGAAAAGTAAGGTTTATAATTAGTGAACTAACTCATCTTTGTTCTTATCAGATTTCTTTCCAGGCATTATAACTATTCAGTCTTTACCACAAAATCCATTTTTTTCTAATATTAACTTCTATACTGGCAACAATTTGTACATTTTCATGATTTTCTTAGCCCGTTTTTACTAAAGTTTATCTCCTATTTTAGTCATATCTGTTTAATTTACCATTTTCTTTGGTTATTAAGAGTTACTGGCTGCTGTGATGCCTTACTATAGTCTACATCTTATTTATCTTATCAACATTTTGGAATTTATTTATGAGGGCTAATAATTAATTAATTATATCTATTATTAATAAAATAAACTATTTTAGTTTGCGAATTCGGTTTGTGTTTTATCATTCCAGAATATTATTATGCAAATTAGAATGCTTTGTTTTCAACACAGTATATCTGAAATAATAAAGGCCAACATTTCCTGCCAAGATTAGTACACTCAAATGAAAAGAGCCCTTCACCCCTTTGGGGGCGCCATAATAGACTTTGCCCCCGGGCGCCAACAACCCCACGACGCCACTGACAGAGCCACAGGGATAGGAGACTTTGGCCACCTCCATTCCCCCCCATTCCTTCCCTCCCTCCCAAGAGAATATAAAGGAAAGGGAGTAAGGGGAAAGTAAGGAAGAAAGGGAAGGGAGGAAGGGGACGAGAGAGAGAGAGGTGGGTTAAGGGAAGGAAGAGGAAGGGGAAGAGAGAGAAGGGAAATGAAGGGAAGGAAGGAAAAGGAGAGAGAGAGAGAGAGAGAGAGAGAGAGAGAGAGAGAGAGAGAGAGAGAGAGAGAAGAGAGAAGGGAAGGGAAGGGGAGGAAGGAAAAGGAAGGAAAAGAGAGAGACGTGGATGAAAAGTGATGGAAAGGGAAGCGAAGGAAAAGGAAGAGTAGAAAATAAAGGAGGAAGGAAGAGGAAGGGAAAACAGAGATAAGAGGGGACAAGAAGTGTTGGAAAGGGAAGAGGGGGAGCCATACATCCTTTCCCTCACCAAACCACATTCTCACACCTCGGCACTTTCCAGGTATTTGGAGGAGTACAAGTTGAAGGAACGGTGCGCCGACGGAACCATTGTAGCCGTGGCGTGCGCCCTGCCAGACAACACCAACACCAACACCACTGCAGGGAAAAAGAAGAAAAAGAAATGTGTGGTGTGTGTGTCTCAGGCTGGGAAGGAAGACGCCACATTATCACACCAGGAGGAATCGCTCAATAGCCTTCAGAACGATGGTGTCAGTGAGGGCTCAAGGACAAAGAGGCGAGGTGTGGTGTGTGTGTGTCTCAGGCTGGGAAGGTAGACAGTGTATTATCACACCAGGAGGAATCACCCACTGGCCTTCAGAACGGTGGTGTCAGTGAGGGTTCAAGGACAAAGAGAAGGAGAGGTGAGGTGTGTGTGTCTCAGGCTGGGGAGGAAGAGGAAGGAACTGTACAGGAGAAGCAGGAGGAGGCACTTAATGGCCTCACGAATGGTGGTTCTGGCTCAAGTACCGACGTGAGGAAGCAGAGGAAGCAAACTCGAAGGAGAGGAAAGAAGAAGAAGTTGAAGGGAGGCGATGAAGTGGCTGTACCTTAGAGGAAGAACAGGGATGAATAGAACATGAAAAAACACTAGTTACCCCTCACAATGGCAGCGTTGACTCAAGTACTGACGTGAGGAAACAGGAAGCAAACCCAAAGGAGAGGGAAGAAGTTGAAGGGAGGCGATGAAGTGGCCGTAACTTAGAGGAAGAACAGGGACAGATAGAACATGAAAAAACACTAGTTACCCCTCACAATGGCAGCGTTGACTCAGGTACTGACATGAGGAAGCAAACCGGAAGGAGAAGGAAGAAAAAGTTGAAGGAAGGCAATGAAGTGGCCGTACCTTTGAGGAAGAACGTGGATGGATACAACATAAAAAAAAAAAACACTAGTTACCCCTCACAGTGGCAGTGTTGGCTCAAGTATTGACGTGAGGAAACAAACCCGAAGGAGAGGGAAGAAGAAGAAGTTGAAGGGAGGCGATGAAGTGGCGGTACCTTAGAGGAAGAACAGGGACAGATAGAACATGAAGGAAGAAGAAAACACTAGTTACCCCTCACAGTGACAGCACTAGTGAAAGGAAGAGAAAGAAGGTGGAACAGGGAGTTATGTGGCTTGTGTGTGTTGAACTTAAGAAGGCACACACTGCAGGGTTTGAACAGGAAGAAATGCTTGCCTCACAATGACAGCACTAGTGAAAGGAAGAGAAAGAAGACAAAACAGAGGGAGTGTAGTGTGGCTTGTGTGTGTTGAACTTAAGAAGGGACACACTGCAGGGTTTGAACAGGAAGAAACGCTTACCTCACAATGACAGCACTAGTGAAAGGAAGAGAAAGAAGACAAAACAGAGGGAGTGTAGTGTGGCTTGTGTGTGTTGAGCTTAGAAGGAAGACACTGCAGGTTTGAACAAAGAAAAACACTTACTGACGATGGCTGAGTGGTCGGTGCCTGGATGCCATGACCCCAAGGACCCAGGCTCAATTCCCTCCGCAAGACACTGACAATTCTTAACCATCGGCGAGTGGTGGAATATTACCCACATGCTGCCCAGGTCTTCAATCAACCTTGACTTCAGCGACTTAGGTCAAGAGGAGCACCGGGGGGCAGCATGGGCCAAGCAGAGTCATACATCACAGCAGCCACTATAAATTAAATTTGCCTGTGCCACGAACGGACTGGGGTCTTCCAAGTGGTCCCTCGAGAGAGTCTACTGGTGCTATAGGCAGAGGAGAAGGAAGAGGAAAAATGAAAAGAGGAAGAATTCTGTGGCACTGGTGAAGGAGCAGGAGGAGGAAGAGGATAAAAATGGTGAAGGAGCAGAAGGAGGAAGAGGATAAAAATGGTGAAGGAGCAGAAGGAGGAAGAGGATAAAAATGAAAGATAAAGAAATCTGCAGCTACAATGGAAGAGAGAAAACACAGAAAAAGAGACACATGAAGAGACTGAAGGAAAGGGAATGGACAGTTACGACAAGAAGAAGCACTTAATAGTCCTTATAATGGTGGCACTGCTGAAGGAGAAGAAGAAGGAAGAGGAAGAAAGGAAAGAGAAGGAAATATGTACCTTGTGATTTTGGGCTGTGAAGAAGCTGGAGGAAGGCAAGGTAATGGCAGGACCTTGAGGGAAGAGAACAGACAGTCAATTACAACAAGAAGAAGCACTTACTAATCTATAGAATGGTGGCACTGCTGAAGGAGAAGAAGGAAGAGGAAAAATAAAAGAGAGAAATCTGTGCCTTGTGATTTTGGGCCGTGAAGAAGCTGAAGGAAGGCAAAGTAATGGAGGGAAGAGAACAAACAGTCAATTACAACAAGAAGAAGCACTTTACTAATCTACAGAATGGTGGCACTGCTGAAGGAGAACACAAAAGAACACAAAGGAAGAACAAACAACAGCAGACCTGCTGGTCCTTACGAGGCTGTTTGTGACAAGCTACACTAACCATCTAATCAAAGGTGGAAGATGAAGGACAGCAAAGGCGAAGGCTCCTCCCCACCCCCCATCCCTCCAGCCAAAGCTGGCAGGAAAGGAAAAAGAAACATGCAGCATGGAAAAACTGCATGGAAATTATGTAGGAAAGAGGAAAGAACTACCATTACTGCTATCACAAACCGGGCGATAAAAGCGGACAAGGACAAGAGGATAGAAGGAAGAAGAGGAAAAAGGAAAGAGAAAGAAATCTGTGCCTTGTGAATTTTATGCTGTGACAGTTACAATAGGAATTACACTTACTCTCCTTCACAGTGCTGGCATGTGCTCAAATTATGACACACAAAGGAAACAGTCGCCTTCACCATTACTCTTTCCTTCCTCTCCACTCTTACAAACACTTCTCCCTCTCCCTCCCTCCCAGCCAAACACTGTCATGGAGCCATCTGGTCCCATAAAGCACTAGTGGAAACAATCGCCTTCACCATTACTTTTGCCTGTCTCTCCACTCTTACAAACACTTCTCCCTCCCAGCCAAACACTGTCATGGAGCCATCTGGTCCCATAAAGCACTAGTGGAAACAGTCGCCTTCACCATTACTTTTCCTTCCTCTCCACTCTTACAAACACCTCTTCCTCTCCCTCCCTCCCAGCCAAACACTGTCATGGAGCCATCTGGTCCCATAAAGCACTAGTGGAAACAGTCGCCTTCACCATTACTTTTTCCTGTCTCTCCACTCTTACAAACACTTCTCCCTCCCAGCCAAACACTGTCATGGAGCCATCTGGTCCCATAAAGCACTAGTATTTTTAGAATGGCAAAAACATGTATAATGAGCTCACAGCGAAACAGTGCGCGCGACCTTTTGTATACTTGGACTTTTGTCGCGGCAGAAAACAAACATGATATACAGAGAGAAAGGAGCTGCCTCGTACAGGCCTACCGGCCTCTTGCAGACTCCTGCGTTCTTATGTTCAAACAGACAACATGGAAGGAAGGCGATGAAAGGCGGTCACTTCAACTTGACAGGGGTGGAAGGAAGTGTGAGAGGTGAAGAAGGAAGGAGAAAGAGAACATCCCATCACACTGCCCCTCACAACACTGGTGCTAAGAAAAGACAAAGAAGAAAAGTAAAATAAGAAAGAAAGGTGTAGCTTGTGGCTCTCAGGAATGTTAATTAGGCTGTGACACTTGCAATAGAGAAAACACTTTAGTGGTGGCGTGGACTCAAGTTCTGACTCACACGAAGAACAGCTGAAACAAATGTGAAATAAAGTGTGTGTGTGTGTGTGTGTGTGTGTGTGTGTGTGTGTGTGTGTGTGTGTGTGTGTGTACCTATTTGCAGTATACAGGGCCTCAGCTCAAGCATGGTCAGTCCTGTCTCCCAATCTATATTTGTCTAGCTTTTTCTTCATTTTCTGGTCACTGCCCGCCTCAACAAGGTCTTTGCTTCGTCCATTCCATGTATCCACACTCCTGTATGGAAAACTGCATGTCTTTCAAACAAGTCCCCTTTCTCAATTTCTTGCTGTGTCCTCTTAGTTGCCTCCTCCCTTCCATCGCGATTAAGTCATTTATATCCAACACTTCCATGCCACTCGTATTCTCATAAAAATTACATCTCATCCCTTCTCCATCTTCATACAAGACTAACCATCATATTTTTGTAACATTTCGGCGCCCAGGCACACAGATTCAACAAGGCTTTCGTATGAGTTGTAGGAGGCATTTCCAGGGATAGTTTCATGGCCCTGGTGGTAGTTTGACCCTTCTTCTGTAACAGGAACTTGAAATGCCACCCTTTAGAGCCCGACTGATCTCCTTTTATGCCTTTGGAAATAGTTGATGTGAGGGGCGGAAGTGTTTGAGAATACCAACCCTCTTAGTATCTCCATCTCTCCAGTGCTTTCATCTCCTTTATGACAATCTTCTCTCACTTAAAAACTAATTCTCATCCTTCTCCAGTTTCCTATAAGACTTAGTGTAGCTCTTTGATCTCATTGTAATGAACTCCATCTCTTTGATCCTTTCCTCTCTTCCTTCTCATGTTCTTTTGGGTTCTCTTTAGAGGGAGAATTAAAGGTTGGAAACTGGACTCTGAACTCAGACCCTCAGAGCTCAGCATTCACCACTTCCAGCCGTTGTGTAATATAGTGGTATTTGTAGTAGTAGTAGTAATAGTAGTATCAGGTCCTCTGCATGCTTCTAATATATTCCACATTTCTTCTGTTCTCTTATTTTTACAACATATTTCTCTCTCCTCTGTGCCGGCTCCATTCAAACAAGACTTTCTGTATCTCCATATTTATTCAGTTAACTTACATTGTGTTTACATTAATGCAAGAGAGAGAGAGATTATTTATGTGTTGGGGGGTCTTGTGTCTGTGGGCTTTGTAAACATACTGTGGGGTGACATCCTGTGGGGCCTGTGGCTGAGAGAGAGAGAGAGAGAGAGAGAGAGAGAGAGAGAGAGAGAGAGAGAGAGAGAGAGAGAGATTTATGTCTCAGCATTGCACTGTCACTATCAGGCTGCTCCTAACGTGCCACTCACTGGAGGTCACTGATCAGGTGTGTGCAGCCAGGCTTGGGCGCCAGATTTGACCCAATGTGGACAAATTTCCCACGTCCACACATGAGGTCAATCTGCCGCCCATGCATGGCTGCAGACACCCACCCTAATCAGTGCGCTGCTAACACGTCCGCTGCGATTGGCACAGATCTGGTTTTCACTAGTAGCCTGATAACATATACTCCCAGGTCTTTCTCTGCCTCTGTGGTGGATAGTGGAGTGTTTCCCATGTGGCTTCCCATGTGGCATTGGTATGCTGGATATCCCCTCCCAAGGTGCAGTACTTTACATTTTTCTTCATTGGATTGTAGCAGCCACTTTTTGTTCCATTCCTGTTGCTTGGTGAGGTTTTCTTATAGGAAATCCGCAGTCAAGGGGTTAACGGTGACAGCATCGTCTTAGTGCCAGCCAGACAGTGACAGTTCCCAGGGCACCCAAACAGTGACATAAACTGCTGTGGGAAGCTTTAAAATTGGTGCATCAGGAATGAGAGCATTTCAAGCTTGGAACACATATCCCTTACATCAAATCAAAATATATTAGTATTTCCATGAGAGAGAGAGAGAGAGAGAGAGAGAGAGAGAGAGAGAGATTCCTTTTCCCAACTCAGACTTTGGTGAAGAGATTAAATTTGTATTAGTATTAAGTAAATAAATAAATGATATAAAAAAATGGCTTGAGTCTAGGCCCCTGAGAGAGAGATTGTGTTGTGCTTGCCACTCATCTTTTTCTTGTATATTTGAGTCCGTGAAGCATTAGTGACGTGGCAATAACAATTTAAAATCTCAAAGTGTGTACCTCACAGTGCTGGGGATGGACCCGGCCCTTGCAATAAAAGTTGGGGCAGCACATCAACTGAGTCCCTTATGAGCAGCTCCTCCTCCTCCTACTTATAGTCGTCCTATATAATATGGAAGCAGAAGGAAGTGTAAATGAAAGTAAAGGAGTGTATTGAACAAGTGCATTAGTCTCACCATCAGTCATCATTCCCTCAATGTCCACACTGCTAGGCTGGGACGTCAGGTGTAGTGCCGCAGAATTGGCCCCTGGCACGATGGTTGAGTTCGCTTGCTGCCCTGGCTTGTACTCTGAAGGCCTGGGTTCCCTCAGTGCACGTACGAGACTAGTGAAACATTATTATTATTGTTATTAGTATTATCATGGAAATACACAAGAATGACAAAACTAATGCATCTGTTCAATATACACCCATGCCTTAATATACTTTCTCTTGCATGCAAATTATAGGGGAAGGAGATGGGAAGATTTAGAAGAGGAAAAATAGGAGGAGGAGGAACTAAGGAAAAATATTATAGATGAGGATTTGTAGGAGTGGAACAAAGGAAAAAAACATAGAAAATAAGAAAGAGGAGGAGGAGGAGGAACAGAAAAGGAGGTGTAGTGAAAACTGTGAAAAGAGAAATATAAGAAAGACGTAAGTTTAGAAGAGGAGGAGGAGGAGGAGGAACAGAGGAAGAAAATTATAGCTAGAGGAGGATCCGTAAGAGGAGAAATGACGGACGAAAATAAATGATGGAAATAGAGAAAACAAGGAAGAGGAGGAGAAGGAGGAGGAAGAGAGAAGTATAATAAAGACATAAGTATAGAAGAGGAGGAGGAGGAGGAGGAGGAAAAGTAGGAGAAGAAACGAAGGATAAAATTAAGGAAGGAAATAGAGAAAACAAGGAGGAGGAGGAGGAAGAGAAGTATAAGAAAGACAAGATTACAAGAGGAGAAGAGGAGGAGGAGGAGGAGGAGGAGGAGCAGGAAAAGTAGGAGAAGAAACGAAGGATAAAATTAAGGAAGGAAATAGAGAAAACAAGGAGGAAGAGGAGGAAGAGAAGTATAAGAAAGACATAAGATTACAAGAGGAGAAGAGGAGGAGGAGGAGGAGGAGGAGGAGGAGGAGAAACGAAGGAAGAAAACTAACGATGGAGATATAGAAAAAAAAGGAAGAGGAGGAGGAAAAACGGAGAAAAGGAAAAATATATAAAAAAACTGAGAAGAAGAAATAATAAGCAGGAGAATAAAGGAAGAAAGGGCAGAAAGGGGGAGAGAGGAAGGAAGAGGAGAAATAGAAAGGAAAAAGACAAAATTATATAAAACGAATCCTTGGAGAGGAAGAGGAGAGGTCAAAGAAGGATGAGGAGGAGAAGGAGCAAAGGAAGAAAAGTAAGAAAGGAAAGAGGAAGGAGGAGGAGGAGGAGGAGGAAAAAGTAGAAAGGAAAGAGAGATAAATGAGATAAAAATGAATCCTATAGGAAGAGGAGAGGGAGGGGAAGCGATAAAGAAGGAGGAGGAGGAGGAGAAGGATAAAGAATGACATATATCAGAAAGGAAGAAAAATAAAGGAAAGAAGAAATAAATGACAAAATAATATAGGAAGAAAAGAAGAAGTAGAAGAAAAAGACAAAGAAGAAGAGGAGAAGAAAATATATAATAGGAAGGAGGAAAACGCAAAGAGAAGGAGAGAGAAGATATAGTAAAAGAGGAGGAGGAGGAGGAGGAAGAGGAGGAAGCTCTTGCTACTATAAATCTTGCAAACTACTACTATTATTACTACTATTACTGCTACTACTACTACTACTACTACTACTACTACTACTACTATTATTACTACCACTACTGCTACTATTACTACCACTACCACATGCATTTCACTAGAGTAAGGTCTGTGGTGGTGCTGTGGTGGTTCTGCTGCTGGTATCTCATTCCCTCCCTTATTCTTGTTGTGGTTCTGTTGTCTCATTCGACCATCCTTGCTGTGGTTCCAATGCACATTCATTCATTCTATTCCCGTCACTGCCTGTTGCTTGCCGCCCGCCTCGCCTGTGAATGGAAGAATGTGTGAACCATCTGTATGTCATGGGAAGAATGTGTGAACCATCTGTATGTTACGGGAAGAATGTGTGAACCATCTGTATGTCATGGGAAGAATGTGTGAAACATCTGTATGTTACGGGAAGAATGTGTGAACCATCTGTATGTTACGGGAAGAATGTGTGAACCATCTGTATGTCATGGGAAGAATGTGTGAACCATCTGTATGTTACGGGAAGAATGTGTGAACCATCTGTATGTCATGGGAAGAATGTGTGAACCATCTGTATGTTACGGGAAGAATGTGTGAACCATCTGTATGCTACGGGAAGAATGTGTGAACCATCTGTATGTTACGGGGAGAATGTGTGAACCATCTGTATGTTACGGGAGGGAAGAATGTGTGAACCATCTGTATGTTACGGGAAGAATGTGTGAACCATCTGTATGTTACGGGGAGAATGTGTGAACCATCTGTATGTTACGGGAAGAATGTGTGAACCATCTGTATGTTACGGGAAGAATGTGTGAACCATCTGTATGTTACAGGAAGAATGTGTGAACCATCTGTATGTTACAGGAAGTATGTGTGTACCTTCTGTATGTTACAGGGAGAATGTGTGAACCATCTGTATGTTACAGGAAGAATGTGTGAACCATCTGTATGTTACAGGAAGAATGTGTGAACCATCTGTATGTTACAGGAAGAATGTGTGAACCATCTGTATGTTACAGGAGAATGTGTGAACCATCTGTATGTTACAGGAAGAATGTGTGAACCATCTGTATGTTACAGGAAGAATGTGTGAACCATCTGTATGTTACAGGAAGAATGTGTGAACCATCTGTATGCTACAGGAAGAATGTGTGAACCATCTGTATGTTACAGGAAGAATGTGTGAACCATCTGTATGTTACAGGGAGAATGTGTGAACCATCTGTATGTTACAGGAAGAATGTGTGAACCATCTGTATGTTACAGGAAGAATGTGTGAACCATCTGTATGTTACAGGAAGAATGTGTGAACCATCTGTATGTTACAGGAAGAATGTGTGAACCATCTGTATGTTACAGGAAGAATGTGTGAACCATCTGTATGTTACAGGAAGAATGTGAACCATCTGTATGTTACAGGGAGAATGTGTGAACCATCTGTATGTCGCGGGAGGGAAGAATGTGTGAACCATCTGTATGTTACAGGAGAATGTGTGAACCATCTGTATGTTACAGGAGAATGTGTGAACCATCTGTATGTTACAGGGAGAATGTGTGAACCATCTGTATGTTACGGGAAGAATGTGTGAACCATCTGTATGTTACAGGAAGAATGTGTGAACCATCTGTATGTTACAGGAAGAATGTGTGAACCATCTGTATGTTACAGGGAGAATGTGTGAACCATCTGTATGTTACAGGAAGAATGTGTGAACCATCTGTATGTTACAGGAAGAATGTGTGAACCATCTGTATGTTACAGGAAGAATGTGTGAACCATCTGTATGTTACAGGAAGAATGTGAACCATCTGTATGTTACAGGAGGGAAGAATGTGTGAACCATCTGTATGTTACAGGGAGAATGTGTGAACCATCTGTATGTTACAGGAAGAATGTGTGAACCATCTGTATGTTACAGGAAGAATGTGTGAACCATCTGTATGTTACAGGAAGAATGTGTGAACCATCTGTATGTTACAGGGAGAATGTGTGAACCATCTGTATGTTACAGGAAGAATGTGTGAACCATCTGTATGTTACAGGAAGAATGTGTGAACCATCTGTATGTTACAGGGAGAATGTGTGAACCATCTGTATGTTACAGGAAGAATGTGTGAACCATCTGTATGTTACAGGGAGAATGTGTGAACCATCTGTATGTTACAGGAATGTGTGAACCATCTGTATGTTACAGGAAGAATGTGTGAACCATCTGTATGTTACAGGAAGAATGTGTGAACCATCTGTATGTTACAGGAAGAATGTGTGAACCATCTGTATGTTACAGGAAGAATGTGTGAACCATCTGTATGTTACAGGAAGAATGTGTGAACCATCTGTATGTTACAGGGAGAATGTGTGAACCATCTGTATGTTACAGGAAGAATGTGTGAACCATCTGTATGTCAGGAGGGAAGAATGTGTGAACCATCTGTATGTTACAGGGAGAATGTGTGAACCATCTGTATGTTACAGGAAGAATGTGTGAACCATCTGTATGTTACAGGAAGAATGTGTGAACCATCTGTATGTTACAGGAAGAATGTGTGAACCATCTGTATGTTACAGGAAGAATGTGTGAACCATCTGTATGTTACAGGGAGAATGTGAACCATCTGTATGTTACAGGAAGAATGTGTGAACCATCTGTATGTTACAGGAGAATGTGTGAACCATCTGTATGTTACAGGAAGAATGTGTGAACCATCTGTATGTCGCGGGAGGGAAGAGTGTGAAAATCGGTGTCATTGCTTAAAAAAATAAATGAAAACTGTCACGATTTCTTACCATAATTAAGAATGAGAGAGGCCAATGAGGAAGGTGAATGAGATACGGAAGAAAGAATGAGAAAAATGAGACCAAGGAGGAAGTAGTAGTCTTTTTTTTTTTTTTTTTTTTTTACGGAAAGGGAAAATCGCATGGGTAAAAAAAAAAATAAAAACACTTCGTACATTTTGGATGGCTAGGCGTCTGGAAGGGGAGAGGGAAGGGAATTTTTAAAAGGAGAGGGAGATGATGTTACTTTAGAAAGGCAGCCAGGAATGCTGCCTTACCCTGTCTACCCGGCCTACTAAGCAATCACGAGTGTGGAGTCGGATATAAAAAATTTCGACTCCGACTCCAGAAAATGTTAAGGTTACGACTCCGACTCCACACCTCTCTATGCAAAACACATAGGCGGAGGGACGCAGTGTCTTTAATATTAATTACCCATCACGTTTGAACACAGCCTGGCGCGAGACAAGCCCACCACGGGCTTAGTAAGTTATCACAAGAAACAGAAAGCGATTTAAAAAAAAAGTGCAACTCACGTACGTACGTACCTGATACCACTCGACCCTCAGAGTGGTGTCAACGGTACATTTTTTTCCCTGCGCACAAATCTTAATGTAAAATACAAATGATGTCTGCAAACGAACCCAATCAATTCAAACCAATAATCTATAACAGATTTATTACTTTAACTCTAGTAGCTAGTTTTGTATAAATAAAAAAAAAAGCAAATTCCATGAAGAGCTCCGCTGAGACACCCTCTGAAAAATATAACTTGAAACAAACACATTATTTCGGCAAAACATTTGGTTAATAAACACTCACCACTCCAACGAGGCCAAGGTGTGTGTGTGTGTGTGTGTGTGTGTGTGTGTGTGTGTGTGTGTGTGTGTGTGTGTGTGTGTGTGTTTCACCACGGCCTGATCACGATATGGGCTCGTCGTCGCCAACAATTATATATATTAAGTAGCCTCCCGACCCGGGAAGCTGATTATAGCAATCACTGGGTACTGCTTATAGTTCACACACCACACTCCCTTGATCCTCCTTGCTCATGGGGGGACAGTAACCGCTCCTCGCCCCTTTGCATGCCGGCAGCGAAGCCTGGCAGCACAGAGCTTTAACCATTGAGCTACCGAAGCGGTGTGTGTGTGTGTGTGTGTGTGTGTGTGTGTGTGTGTGTGTTTACCTATTGTTGTAAAAATATCAATACAACACGGTGTGTGTGTGTGTGTGTGTGTGTGTGTGTGTGTGTGTGTTTTACAGTAAATGAGGCAACTCTAATCAATCAATCGCCTCGCCCACCCTCCGACGCCACCCCCGGGGTCCCTCCGGACAAGTCTCCATGCCGGCCCTTCCATCCCAAGTAGGCTGCCTCATGGCAGGATCCGTCGACCTGCTCAAGCCACGAACTCTGTGGGCGTCCCCTGGGTCTCCTCCACTCGGGATGGTCAGAAACAACCTGGTAGTCCAGGATCCAGGCTACATATCCGTAAAAAAATGGTTGTGCACGCAGTTTTACTGCAGAAATAGGTTCTACAGTAGCTAATGAATGATATTAAATTGGGTAGACATTTCACTCTTTGGACATTTTCATTCTGGGGGCCATTTAAAAAAAAAAGTGAAATTGTCATAATATTCTCCTTTGTTGTTTACTTGCAACAATAAACTATCAATCAATCAATCAATCATAACTGAACCAAATAACTCCAAAATACTCATCTTTACAATAACTCTTTTGATGCAATCAGACATTTTTGGGTAAGAGAAATATTTTAGGTTACTGTGAAAACATACAAAGTTGAACGTTCAAATTAAAATCTCAAATTTAGATTTTAGGAGTCTGTACGATGTTGTGAGATTGCATTTCCTGCCTAATATGTATGTACTCTATGACATTTCTAGCTCAGATGATGGCTAACGTAACGCCTTTTCTTTGTAGATCTTCATATAATGGAATCCAAAGAAGATTCAATTCCAGCTGTTCATCTGAACGTCAGCGAACGCCGTCCGCGCCACAAGGCCAGATGCATCGTGTGTCACAAGAAAAAATGTACAAAGCTTTCCTCAACTGACGGTGAACATAAACGGTTACGTGAGGCGGCATTTTAAGAAAAGATGATGTGTTTAATCGGCTGAAGTTAATCCCAGAAACTGAGAAGTTATATTCTCATCACTATTCAAAATTAACAAGTCCCAACTGTTACTCAGGGTCGGCTTCTGGGCAGCGTGCCACGTGCCCGTATAGTTGGAGCGCTGAAAATCACCGATCATATGGGTAATATGCCTTCATTCAGTCTCATGGAGTAATCGCCGGTTTAGCACAGTCGTTCCCGTGACATATCATGATTTTGCCATAGGGCCCTAGGCAGTCTATTTTCAAAGGCATCCCTTCATCTCTCCAAGTCACTATTCAGTGTCCATGTCTCACAGCCATAGAGTAAGAGAGGGAGCACAAGGGACTTGAAGATCTGGATCTTTGTCCTTCTGCACAGGCATCGACAATGCCATATACTCGTGCTCAGCGAGTCCATAACACCGTGGGCCAGACCAATCCGCCGAAAAACTTCCTGGCGAGACTCACCGTTGTTATGAACTACGCTACCAAGGTATGTGAAATCTTTCGAGATCTCAACGTCCTCGCCACACGCATGAACAGACTGTACTGTGTCATCCAGCAAGCCTCCAAACACCTGTACCTTGGTCTAGTCCAAGTTCCAAGGTCTTCGCCTCCTCGTGCAGTGCCTCGAGAGCCATCACCAAAACCTCCAGCGACACCGCCAGGATTACTGCATCATCGGCAAAAACAAGGTCGGTGACCCTGGTATTGCCAATGGATGCTCCACAATGACTCTGGTCCACAACTCTGCCTAGTATGGTAGTACCCAGTCCATACAAGTGTTGAAAAGCGATGGGGCAAGGACACAGCCCTGCCTCACTCCCGCATTCACGGAAAAGAAGCTGGACAACAGCACTTTGTCCCATAATACAGGCTAGTCAGCGAACCAATAGTTCTTGCAGGAATCCCACGGAGTAGCATAAGATCCCAGAGTGTCTCGCGATGCACTGAGTCAAACGCCTTCTTGAGATCGACATTGGCTACAATCATCCCCTGTCGTATGTCACGTCGGTGCTCCACCAGTACACGAAGCGCTAGGATACCGTTAGTTGTCGACTTACCAGGCGTGAAACCAGGTCTCTGCAGCTTCAGCAGCTGACTGAAAATCTGCATCAGCAATAGGCGGGCGAGCACCTTGCCTGGCACACTGAGCAGTGTAATACCACGGTTGATGTTGCAGTTGTTACAGAACAACGAAGTCTCGCCAGGAAGTCTTACGGCGGATTAGCCTGGTCCACAGTGTTATGGAATCGCTCAACACGAGTATATGGCGTTGTTGATACCTGTGCAGAAGGACAGAGATCCAGATCTTCAAGTCCATTGTGCTCCCTGTCTTACTCTATGGCTGTGAGACATGGACACTAAATGGGGACTTGGGAGGTGGATTGATGCCTTTGGTAATAAGTCTCTACGCAGAATCATGGGATATCGCTGGAATGACTTTGTCAAACCGGCGACTACTCCGTGAGACTGATTCGCGGCTATTACCTGCATAGTTCGTCAACGCCAGCTCCGGCTATACGGGCACGTGGCACGCGACCCATAAACCGACCTTGCTCATCGGGCTGTCTCTGTAAAGCCCCGTTCACACTGTGCCGACCCTTGGCCACGACAACACAGCGACTTCTGCATTTGGCAAGTCAACTCCCACACTCCAAGAATTTTTTGGCGTCTTGGTGTCGGCTACCATGGTTGCCGACTGTTTGGGACATTCGGCAACTTGTTGGCAGAATGTCTGCGACATGCTGCCAACTAATCTCAAGACGAGTCTCAACGGTCATTTTTTAAAATGGCGCCATGTCTACAACAACCACGAATCTGCCGGCTGATTGGCCGACAGGCGCAGAAAGTCTTGACGACAGTCTTCCGGATTGTCTGTCAACTGGTTGGCCGACAAGCTGGTCGACAGTTGCCAATAGTCCAGGAGCCAAGGGGTGTTTGCATCCATTTATGTCCACAAATTACCCACCTGATTTTGATAGTGGACCACCTTGGACACATTTTAGCGAGGGTGTTTGTTCTGAAACCCGGCAGTAATGGAGATATTCACTAGTTTGTTAGAAATGCTCTGATGCAAAATCGCTCCAAAAGTTAGGGGTACGGGAAATTAAAATTAACACAACATTGCACACAATTAACCTATGGTTTTGTGTTGGTGCTTAAATTGAAGCTAGTTTAGTTATCTACAACATGAAAACAAGTTCAAGGTCATCAGATGAAAGTTAAGGTCACCAGAGGTCAAAGTGTGACTTAATTTTACTTATGCTTGAAATTAAGACTTTCTTTCATTTGAAGGCCAACAAAAAAACTCATGATGATATAACTGTTTATTTGAATGCACATCTGAATACCATACAATATTAGGTAATTTTAGAAAAAGAATTGAAGTCTCTAACACAAATAGTAGTCCTTTGAGGTTGAGTTGAAAATAGCGAAAATCGGCAACTTTTGCCAATTACATACATGCAAAAGACAGACATACGGCAATGCACAGGAACATCATTTAACTTAACAGATATGATAAGAAGGGTACAAAAATCATTTTCCATCAACCTTTTCACCAACATTTTAGAAGAATATCAGTTGCATGCATGAAACCTATTTACTAGTGAAACGATTCTATGATACCGGATTTCTACAGCCTGTGTTGTTTGACTGGCAGCTGCAGTAGGGGCAACATGTAATTTGATTTTGTCTGCAAGGACAGCGCTGGGTAGCACAGGCAGAACATTTGCATGGGAGTGGAAAATCATTTGGAAGCAATAACTGCATTCTCTCGGGCAGCAGAGCACAGTAATCCTGATAGAAGCCAAACTCGCACGGGTTTAGTTCTGCATTGTCAAGGCAGTGTAACTGCAAGTATGTCCCATAGAATGCTCGAAGTATGTGTCCTTTAACTGAGCGACTAGTTGGAGGAAGGTCTAATATGGTCTTCTTGCTGTGATGGTAGAGATGATGCCTCAGCTGGTCCATTGATTTACATGGTGTTCCAGATTTGAAGACGTTCACAAGATACTCTTCAACTGCCGCAAAGTCAATATTGGTTGGATCCTTCCCAAATTCACAGAGATATTGAGCAGGCTTTGCTTTCAAACCAGAAGATTTAGTTCCAAATTTGCTTGATGAATCACAACCAGTAAGGTGATGGAGTGG
This sequence comes from Eriocheir sinensis, assembly GCF_024679095.1. Lineage (NCBI taxonomy): Eukaryota > Metazoa > Arthropoda > Malacostraca > Decapoda > Varunidae > Eriocheir > Eriocheir sinensis. Next base: position 192,504 of record NW_026112039.1, on the reverse strand, counting down.
TAGTATGACTTTGCGGATCTCAGGGTCCATCTTCTCTGCCAAGGTATGCAGTGGTATGTGTCTGGTTGCATTTCCCACACCTGCTCTTATCCACAGTTCCTTGAGGCCATAACCTCTCAAGAGGTTGTAGATAACTAAACTAGCTTCAATTTAAGCACCAACACAAAACCATAGGTTAATTGTGTGCAATGTTGTGTTAATTTTAATTTCCCGTACCCCTAACTTTTGGAGCGATTTTGCATCAGAGCATTTCTAACAAACTAGTGAATATCTCCATTACTGCCGGGTTTCAGAACAAACACCCTCGCTAAAAATGTGTCCAAGGTGATCCACTATCAAAATCAGGTGGGTAATTTTGTGGACATAAAATGGATGCAAACACCCCTTGGCTCCAGGACTACAAGGAGTTGGCCGACGATCTTCATGACGGTCTTCGCGACTGTCTTGGCGACTGTCTTGGCGGCAGCCTTGCCGTTCCTCAAAATACGGAGTCGCTCTGTATACGAGACTGAAATATATCGTTCCGTTTTGAAGCAATACGGAACGGCATTTGTTCCGTACGGTATTTTATCATCTGAATGGTCAAGCAGATAAAATTCAGTATCTTAAAATTATAGTGAGCGCATTTTTCGGTTAATCACAAAATCAGTCCGTTAAATTTGTCAAAGGTTCGTCCTAAAATACGTGTAAAATACGCGACGTAACGTCCCTCCCCCCTCCCTCTTGCCTCCACCAGCAGCGTGCTGCGGCTGTCACTCATTGCATGCTCGAGAAATTTTAGGGATGCCACCCGTTCCTTTAAATATGGATCCATTCCGTATTGGAGTGAAATGTTGCATTCCACATTTTTCTGACCTCAGGGTGGCAACCCTAGTTGTGTCATTCAACACAAGAGAGAGGCAGCGCGGTGCGTGAGTGCTGTGCGGCTCCCAAGTTTGTGCCAGCAAAATGTAACCATGCCCATAAGTTGTTATTGTGCTTGTGATTACAAAATAAAATATAAATTTCTTGATGGCGGCAGTGTTAGCCAATATTTCTGAACCGACAGTCGTCACGAACGTCCTTCATCAGGCGAAGACTGTCGTCACGACAGTCCCTCATCATTCTTAAGTAGTCGGCACAGACGACTGTGCCGACAGGAAACTGTAAAAAATTGAAAAATGGCCCCGACAGTCGTCACGACTGTCTAAAAACAAGCCAAGATTGTTGACGACAGTCTTGCCGACTGCCCCCGACCTCCCTCAGACCTCAACCGGAAGTGACGGTTGGTCCAGACTCTTGCCGACTCTTATTGTGAAAGTTTAGCATGGAATACTTTTTTGCGCTACCCCTCACGACTCCAGACTCCCGTCACGACGTCTACGCAGCATTCAGCAACAGTCTCAAGACTTCTTTCAAGACATGGCCGACCCTTTCACATCAACACCCAAGACCTCGTGTACCCTAGAGTCGTGGGTTGTCTTGGCAGAGTCGCACAGTGTGAACAGGGCTTAAGGGACAATACTGAGTGGAGGAGGCGAAGGGACGCCCTCTGAGTTCATGGCTTGAGCTAGTCAACAGATCCTGCCAGGAGGTACTCAGGATGGGAAAGGGGCCTACATGGACACTTGCCCGGAGGGACCCCCGGACATGGCGTCGTAAGGTGGGCGAGGCTACGCGGCCCCCGGCGTATGCCCCCAGTGGTTGAAAAGAGGCAGCTCAAAGGTAAAATGGATTAAAAAAAAAAAAACTTCCGTTGGCGCTGCTCCTGTGAAAAGTTTAAATAGTAATCGGAAGTGTTAAAATCGGAAAGGTGTTTTGATACTCCCCTTTTGAAAGCGTTCAAGTCGTAGGCAGGAGGAAACATTAGGAAAGGCTGTTCTAGAGTTTACAAATGAAAGGGATGAAATAATGAAGATGCTGGTTGACTCTTGCATGAGAGATTTGGATATCATAAGGATATTCAGTCAATGAATGGGGGCGTGCTAAATGCCCGTATAGCCGGTGACGGACAATGAGGGTTATCTGGTCCTCCTCTTTCTTTCTCTCAAACATCCTCCTCATTTTCCTCCTCCTTGTCTCCCCACGATATATATGTTTTACCCACAAAGCATCGCGTCGCAGTCTTCCAACATAAAGCTCGTTCCACGGTCCAACATTACGCCCCCCCTCCCTAATTTATCGCCTGAACCATCCCCTCTCTCTCTCTCTCTCTCTCTCTCTCTCTCTCTCTCTCTCTCTCTCTCTCTCTCTCTCTCTCTCTCTCTCTCTCTCTCTCTCTCTCTCTCTCTCTCTCTCTCTCTCTCTCTCTCTCTCTCTCTCTCGTGACCACAGGTAAACCCCCCAAATATGTGGGTGTTAGCCCTCTTTGGTGCCTTCTGAGAGAGAGAGAGAGAATTACATAGATTTACATAGAAAATCAGACCACACAGACCCCATGGTCCAAACTAGGTGGTCCCCATGGTCCAGACTAGGTGGTCTGTCCTTAAACCTGAGTGAATCTACACTAATCATATGGCTCCAAAACGCTGCTTTTCTACTTTAGTTAATATTAAGTTCAAGGAAGTGACGGTCGAGCTTGTTTTTAAAGGAGTCAATCGTGTTACACTGGACCACTGACGGTGGGAGCTTATTCCATTCTCGCACTACAACGTTGGTGAAGAAAAATTTGGTGCAGTCTGAATTTACTTGTCTACATTTGAGTTTTGTGCCATTGTTCCTCGTTCGCAAAGTGTCATCGATCATAAACAATTTTGTTCTGTCTACATTCGTGGAACCATTAAGTATTTTAAAACATTCGATCAGTTTTCCTCGGAGGCGACGTTTCTCAAGAGAGAACATGTTAAGGGTGGAAAGCCTTTCTTCGTAGGATTTATTGCGCAAGGAAGGGATCATTTTTGTTGCCCGACGCTGAACACCTTCTAATTTAGTAATGTCCTTTGCATGGCGGGGAGACCAAAACTGTACCGCATATTCCAAGTGGGGTCTGACTAAACTAGTGTAGAGCGGAAGTATTACATCTTTATTCCTGAATAAAAAGTTTCTTTTAATGAGGCCCAACATTCTGTTCGCTTTATTTGCTGCATCGATGCATTGATGTGAGAATTTGAGGTTTGGTGCGATTTTGACCCCCAGGTCCTTAACGCATTTTTTTATTTTTTTATTTTTTTTATTTTTTTTTACGTCGTTGCCTGTTGCGCCGGTAGGCATCTTCCTGGTGGGGCCTGATGGTCGGCCCAAGGCTTCTTCCAGGTGGGGCCTGATGGTCGGCCCAGCCCGTTCTGGCGCAGGTGAGTGTTTATAGTGGCGCCATCTTGCATTGGCTCATGCTACCCCCCTCGGAACTCGTTCTTGATTCGCTTGGACGGCTTCCTCTAGAGTCCAGGTTGATGGGTGGTCTTCAGGACAGCATGTGGGTAGTTTTAAGCCACTCGGCGGTGACTGAAAAATCCAAGTGGTAGCGTGGGGATTCGAACCCGCGTCGTCCATCACGCGGTGAATGTGGGCCCAGTACGCTACCATATCGGCCACCGCCTACCGTTTGTGAGTTTAACCCCGCGCATTTCGTATTCGAACTTCTTATTTCTTGTTCCAACTTGAAGGACCTGGCACTTGTCAACGTTAAAGGGCATCTCCCATCTATCCGACCAAGCTGAAATTTTGTGCAAATCCTCTTGGAGGCTTTGCCTGTCTTCGTCAGTGAGAATCGAGAAACCAATCTTTGTGTCGTCTGCAAATTTACTAATGCGATTATTGAGTCCAACATCCACATCGTTGATGTAAATAATGAAGAGCACTGGGCCAAGAACCGAGCCCTGAGGGACGACACTAGTGACCGGCGCCCACTCTGAGTTAAATCCGTCAATCACAACTCTGTTGTCTGTTGCTCAACCAATTCGCGATCCACTGGTTTACTTGACCGTCAATGCCTATTTGCTTTAATTTATAAAGTAATTTATGATGTGGGACTTTATCAAACGCTCTCTGGAAATCAAGATAGACTACGTCCAATGATTTGGTTACGTCATAAACGGAGAAGAGGTTGTTATAAAAGGTCAATAGGTTTGATAGGCAGGATCTTTTGTTACGGAAGCCATGTTGTGAATCCCAAATTAATGAGTGGCTTTCGAGGTAACTCACCATTTGTCTCTAATTATGCTCTCAAGTAGCTTACCTACAATTGAAGTTAGACCAATGGGTCGGTATTTTTTGTCTCCTTTCTTAAAAATCGGTGTCACGTTAGCCTTTCTTCAATCAGAAGGGACGACGCCTTGTCGCAAGGACATATTGAAAACGGCTGTGAGGGAAGAGCGTATTTCGCTCTTTGTTTCTTTAAGCAGTATAGGATATACTTTGTCGGGTCCGTGACTTTTATTAGTTTTAAGGGATTGGAGAGCTTTAAGGACTTCATCGGTAGTTAGTACAAAGTTAGGCAATGCATGCACGAGATTTACATTAGTACTGGTGTTGGTGGTAGTGGGTGGAAGACTGTTAGTATTAAACACCGAGGAAAAGTAATTGTTTAAGAGATTTGCAATGTGTTGGCTGTCAGTCACAAAGTGCACCGTCGCTGTTTGTTAAAGGTCCAGTTCCACTTCTGATCGCTTTCCTATTGTTCATATAACTGAAGAAAGATTTCGGATTATTTTTACAGTTGGCTGCCATTTTTTGCCCGACATACTAATCTTTTACTCGTCGCCTGGCTTCATGATAAAGTCTAATGTTTTTGGGCGTGGTTTGTTCTTACTTTAGCCTGTAAAGCAGTTTTCTCTCCTTAACCGAGTGTTTAATTTCACTATTAAACCAAGGTGGGCTTTTATTGGTGTTACTTCGCTTCTCGCACAATGGGACAAATGTGTTCTGCTGAGTGAGTAAATGATCTGTAAAGTTTAGCAAGGCTTCCTCTACGTTGCCGTCATCATATTTCTGTTAGTTTTTGTCTGATTTCTACGAAGTTAGCTCTTTTGAAATTGGGCACCTTTACTTTATTTTCAGTCACTGATGTTTGAGCTCTAATGTCGACGCGCACTAACTTATGATCGCAAGAGCCGAGGTGTTCTCCTACCGTGACATTACTGACTAGGTTATCTTGGGTCGTTATAACAAGGTCGAGTATATTATTTTGTCGAGTTGGCTCAGAAACCATTAGGCTTAGATAATTTTCTTCTAGAAATTCGATCATTCTATGTGACTCGCCTTCTGTACCTGACAGTGTTGCCCAGTCGATATTGGGAGGTCAAAGTCTCTTAATATCAGTGAGTCGTTGTTATTAAGTGACTGCCTTAAAACGCTGTACATTTCAAGGTCGTCATCGAGTGATTGCCCGGGAGGCCTGTAGGTGACAGATATATTTGAATTGACTTTTGCAATGTTTACTCGCACGCACAAATGTTCAACGTTACTGTTTCTTGGTGTTCTGTCAGTGGGTTGCAAATACCTTTTGACATAAAGGGCGACGCCACCGCCTCTACGGTTTACACAATCTTTGTTGAAGAGTCTGTAGCCATCTATGTTGTATTCGGAACTTAAATCAATATTTGTGGTGTCGATAAATGTTTCGGTTATAGCAATTATGTCAAAATTTTCTGTTAGAGCAAGACATCTCAGCTCATCAAATTTGGTTCTTAGGCTACGCGCATTGAAACGAAGGATTTTTAAGTTATCTAGAGGCTTGGTAATAGAGGTGGTGGTACTTGCGGGATCACGGTTACGGGTTTGTTGCGATGCACGGCGTCTATTTACACGGGCGGGGTGGAGGGACGTGGCTGAGAGTCGTTTTTTGATCGAGAGAGAGAGAGAGAGAGAGAGAGAGAGAGAGAGAGAGAGAATCAGAAAAAAAAACAATAATTTGACGTTAGAATCAGGTGGTTTTTTTTTTTTTTTCTTTCCCTACTTCCCTTTTCCCTTCTACTTACTTCCTTAATCTTTCTTTTTATTGCCGTGTCAAATGAAAACAAACACATCGAAAATAGACAACGGCAACAGAGGAAAGTAATACTGAAAACAAGCAAAAAAGAAAGTCAATAATAATCACAATCAATCAATAATCAATGTCTGAAAGCATCAGTTTGCCGGCATAACACACTCAACAGCCATCCACCATCAACTCGTCACTGAAGTCCATATATTATTAAAAGTATCGGGCGCCCATTACGACCATTCCCAAGGCCACGGAGAAAGTTGGAAAGTTTCGTTTAGTCGGCGCAACATCTGTGGCCATATGCCGGAGAGAGACAGAAGGGGAAGGAATTATAGGAGAAGGGAACAGTTGGAAAGTTTTGTTTAGTCGGCGCAACATCTGTGGCCATATGCCGGAGAGAGATAGAAGGGGAAGGAATTATAGGAGAAGGGAACAGTTGGAAAGTTTCGTTTAGTCGGCGCAACATCTGTGGCCATATGCCGGAGAGAGACAGAAGGGGAAGGAATTATAGGAGAAGGGAACGGACCCCAGGAGACGGGACACAACCCCCGATTAACACCTGGTACCCATTCACTGCTGGGTGGACAGGGGCGTAGTGTATCGGAAAAGCCGCCCAAATTATTCCACTACGCCCGGGAACCGAACCCAGGCTCTCTCGGTTGTGAGCCGAGTGTGCTAACCACTGCACCACGAAGCCCCCTGCCACGAAGAAGATTAACCAAGTTTTCAGGGGTGATTTTTCCCGTTCAAGATGCAGAAGTCGTGTAAAACTATCACATCACAAAACAATCCATGAATATCCCAGCGACTTCTACGAGAGGCTATTCAAACAGGCGAACTGCGGTGCCGAGACGCTGAACAATAAGAACATGTTTGCCGGCCTCCCATTACGACCATTCCCAAGGCCACGGAGAAGATTAACGAGGTTTTCAGGGTGATTTTTCCCGTTCATGATGAGTTGGGTAAAACTAAGGTATCATTAAATCTTCATTATTCTCCTCCTCCTCCTCCTCTTCCTCCTATTTTACTTTATTTTAAATCCCAGACGACCATTTATGTTATATCTCCTTTTAATCTCATTTCCTCCTCCTTCTCCAGGTAACAGCTTGTAACCTGAGGCGGTGGGCGTGGCAATGATACAAATACCTCCTGTGGGCGACGGTTCTCTCTCTCTCTCTCTCTCTCTCTCTCTCTCTCTCTCTACGGTTCCATTTTAGCGACCTACTATGTCTGTATAGTTTATTCTCCCTTCCTCCTCCTCCTCCTCTCTCTCCTCTTCCCCCTGCTTCATCTCTTCGTCATACTGTTTCTCTTCCTCTCCTCATCTCTTGTCACACCTTTCTTTCAATCTCTAAAAATTACATATACAATAAAATAAATATTAGCTAGTCGGTTCAGTACAAAGAAACGCTCAAGTATAATATTTCATTCTGCCACATTCACAGCAGCAGGCTAATAAAGCTAATACGTGTAAGGTGCAATAACAAGCACAATTATAGTAACGATAGTAAAAATAATGCAACACGTGGTAACAGCATCATGAACGAAACAGTAACAATAGTTGTAGGTTTTTGCATCAAAAGAAGCAACTCAAATGCAATAATAAACGAAAACAAAAAAGCCCGCTAAACACTGCTAACAACAGTACGGTACTGTAATAATAAAATCATTGAGGTCACTATTACTATCTACTATCATTATACTGTCTACTACTATTTACATTACACTACCTCTGTCCCTCTGTTTCTATAATCTATATTTTTTCGTCCTCCTTCTCCTCCTTTCACGTCACTTTCACTGTTTCCTTTCGGCGTCTCAGGTGTCTGGGGGCTGCAGGACAGGCGGCTCATGGTGTCCGCACTCCTCAATCTGTACCTGATTAATCTCTTACAATACTGACAATTTCACTCCTACATTTTACTATTATAATCATTTTACTCGTTACGCTAAAAAAGAAACTTAAGTGAGCCGCGAAAGCAGACGAGAGGCAGTGATTGGATCCAACTCCCTATGAACCGGATTCGAACACAGAGGCGAGGCTTCGGGGCACATGAACCAACAAAGAAGTCAGAACTTTTCGGAGCTTCAAACAGGATCATTAGTGCCCAGTGTGTTAGGATCCGCCTGTGGCTGACCTGGCAACACGCTGTGCCAGTAGGGTGTGTTTGTGTGTGTGTGTGTGTGTGTGTGTGTGTGTGTAAAGCAGTAGCAGTGGCAGTTTTAATAATTAAGATGAACCATAATGGGCCCTTTCCATACCCCCCTCTCCCCTCCTCCCACCCCCATCTTTCTCCTCTTCCTTGATACCTTGATAAGCTAAATAAAATAACATACAGTAAAATCAACAACAACAACAATAACAAGATAACGAGCACTTTATTCCACCGTCTCCCCTTCCCTCCCCTCTCCTCATTTCCCGTCCACTCACTTTCCTCCTCTTTTCCTTCATTTTCTTAGCCGCCTCCTCCTCATTACTCTAAAGACATGGAACGAAAACAAAATGAACACAAATAAAAGAGCAGCTACTATTACCACTACCATTACTACGGTAACATACCTAACAAAAATAACAAAAACAATAACCGCAGCAATAATCATGCCATATAATTATACTCTTCACTCTTAACCTCTCATCATCATCATCCTTACCTACCACTCGCGACCCTTTAACCCTCCCCCCTTCCCCTCATCACCTGCTCCTACCTACCGCTCGCAGCCCTTTACCCCTCCCCCCCCTTCCCCCCCCCTCATCACCTGCTCCTTACCTACCACTCGCACCCCTTTACCCCTCCCCCCCCTTCCCCCCCTCATCACCTGCTCCTTACCTACCACTCGCACCCCTTTACCCCTCCCCCCCTTCCCCCCCTCATCACCTGCTCCTTACCTACCACTCGCACCCCTTTACCCCTCTCCCACCCTTCCCCCCCTCATCACCTGCTCCTTACCTACCACTGCACCCCTTTACCCCTCCCCCCTTCCCCTCATCACCTGCTCCTACCTACCACTGCACCCCTTACCCCTCCCCCTTCCCCCCTCATCACCTGCTCCTTACCTACCACTCGCACCCCTTTACCCCTCCCCCCCATTCCCCCCCTCATCACCTGCTCCTTACCTACCACTCGCAGCCCTTTACCCCTCCCCCCCCTTCCCCCTCATCACCTGCTCCTACCTACCACTGCACCCCTTTACCCCTCCCCCCTTCCCCCCTCATCACCTGCTCACCCACCACTGCACCCCTTTACCCCTCCCCCTTCCCCCTCATCACCTGCTCCTTACCTACCACTGCACCCCTTTACCCTCTCCCCCTTCCCCCCTCATCACCTGCTCCTCACCTACCACTGTATCCCCTTTACCCCTCCTCCTCCCCCCTCATCACCTGCTCCTTACCTACCACTGCACCCCTTCTTCCTTCCCCTACCTTTCTTCCTCCACCACCTCCCCTCACCCCACACAACCCTAACAAACACTCCACACTCACCCCACCCTCGGCGTCCTGCTGTCCCGCCACGCCTGCTGCTCACCCTTGGTAGAAGAAAACAGGTAGTCTCGATCCCCCACCCCACCTCTCTCTGCGCATTCTAAGTGACGTCACTGCCTTGACAAGAACGAGAGATGGAGAGAGAGAGAGAGAGAGAGAGAGAGAGAGAGAGAGAGAGAGAGAGAGAGAGAGAGAGAGAGAGAGAGAGAGAGAGAGAGAGAGAGAGAGAGAGAGAATTTAAAGGTATCCTGATGTAATGTAGTCCGTTGCATGTCTAAGTAGGTTCTGATCCTGGAATGCATTTCCAGTACTGTTTTAGTGCCCTCTGCATTAATATTCACTGGTGTGTTAGGACAATTCACTCATATAATAATAAGAATGACTATAGGGCATGTGCATTCACATATAATCCTGGGTTCCCATTCCTCTTTAAAGTATTTGTTCACCGATAATAAGTCTTGGGTATAGACCATGGTGCCCAGTGCAGCTAAGCTCAATGAACTCCTTCCCTCTACAGCTTGGCAGCTTCCGTTGTGCTACGTAGGTAATGAGGGTACAGCCTTATGATTTATCTATGTACAGTATATACCTGATTAAATTATACACAATACTAAACTGTTGAATTAGCTTAGGATCTGATAAAGAACTAAGCCAAAAACTGTATTATTTGTAACTTCATCTTTTGGGAGACTGAAAAAAGCAGTGTCGTCCCTTTGGGATGCAGGGATCTGCACCCACGAACAATGCGACACGAAGGCATACTAAACAAGAGTTTCCCATATCACAGAAAGCGGACCGCTCAGACAGACATCCTCTAGCCGGTGGCTGGGTCAACACTGAAGTCCCCGCAACAATCATAACTTTTCCACGTCTAGATTGTGACGCCACGGTCTGTCTGCGCAGTCCACACCAATTTTGGTCCTGCGCCCCCCCCACGTGAGAATACCTGGCTTGCCTCCCTTTACCTTGGCCCCACCCTCGCCCTCAGTGCTTCACGTCCCCGCCTGGCGCCACGCTCAGCACCCCCACGCCGTGTAACCCTTGACACAACATCGCACACAGGAGGGAGGGAGTCTACCCTTGCTGAGAGCCTGAGACCCCGACGCGGAGTAACACGTGACCGCGTAACGCCCCACCCAGCTGATTACTTTCCCTCGGCGCAGAGTGTCTTGTCCATGTATGTAGTTCTGCGTGTACCAGTACTGTAGTCTTTCCTTGTATCAAGTCACTTTAGGCGTGACTGTGTCAAACAACGGTTCTGCGATTTCTGCCTTTAGCACTTGCTCTCCCTCCCTTACTCCTCATCTCTCACTCGCGCTCCCTCCGTCCCCCACTCAGTCATTTTTTCCTTCGTAAATTATCATGTTTTGACGTAATCCCTGCACCACCCATGAGATAATTCTGTGTCTGGGTTCCTTGGCCTGACCGGCGTGGTGTCCTCGTCACCGTGACATCGTCGCGCCAGCCACGATGCCACAACCTATAGGAATGTGTGCAAACTCGCTGTTTTGGCCACAAAAGACGAATCCTTCATAGAATTACATGATTGCAGCATATAATCAAATGTAAACAGTAGTTATAACTCATTTTAGAATCAGTTAATAGCTTACAATATGAGGGAGAGAGAGAGGGTGGCGGCGACGATGAGGCACATCGCTAATCCCGCCGGCCACGCCTAATATGACTTGATGAAATGGAAAGAATGGAGGAAAGAGAGAGGAGGAGGAAAGAGAGAGGAAGGAGGAGTTGGCGAAGGAATGAATGGATTAAGAGCGGGAGTTTTTGTCTTTCAATTCTACTTTCTTTAATTTCTTCTCTCATTTCCTCTTTTCTTTAATAATATCTTTGCATTACTTTCATTCAATTCTTCGCCACATATCTCTTTTCTGTCTTTAATCTTAATTTCCTCTCAATTTCTTCTCCTGTTTGTCGTAGCCTGTCACTCATTCTAGTCTTTAATTTTCCTCATTTCTTTCGTTCACTTTTTCTTGTTTTCATTTCTTCTCGTCTTTCATATTCTCAATCTCTCATATCTTCCCAGTTCTATCATTTCCTCTTGTCTCATTTTTTTCGTTTGATATTTTATTTCTTCTGATCATCCATTTTTTCTCCCATTTCTTCTCTTCTTATATTTTTTCCATTTATTTCTCCAGCTTCTTCTCGTTTCACGTCTTCCCAGTTCTTTCTTCAGGATCATCACATCATTTCCCTTCCCACACACTATGAATATCTCTTGCCTCTTCTAAACGTTTGGTGGCATGGTCTCCCTTCACACACATTTGGCCTCATATCCTCTCCGTATCTTCTTCCCGTCTTCTTAACACTATTTTCCAACTAATACTTCGCCTCATCCTTTCCTTTCTTCTTCCCGTCCTCATAAAACTATCACCAGAATCTGCGCCTCATCCTCTCCTATTTTTCCAGTCGTTTTTTACACTCAACTAAAAATTCACCTCATCCTTTCCTTTTCTTCTTCCCGTCTCTTTATATCTCATTCTCCACACGCGTTGACGAGTGTTTGAATGGGAAACAAAACTAAACACGACGGAGAGTGGGGATTTGTGTTGAGGGCCGGAAAAAAAGTGAGGATAGGAGAAGGAACGGGAGGAGGAGGAAAAGGAGGAAGAGAAAGATGAGGCAGAGGAAGATGAGGAAGAGGAAGAGGAGGAGGAGGTGAGAAGAATATTTTTGGAAGGAACATGAGTTACCTGACAGTATAGAAGCTAGGAGGAGGAAGAAGAGGAGGAGGAGGAGGAGGAGGAGGAGGTGAGAAGAATATTTTTGGAAGGAACATGAGTTACCTGACAGTATAGAAGCTATGAGGAGGAGGAGATGAGAGAGAGAGAGAGAGAGAGAGAGAGAGAGAGAGAGAGAGAGAGAGAGAGAGAGAGAGAGAGAGAGAGAGAGAGAGAGAGAGAGAGAGAGAGAGAGAGAGAGAGAGAGAGAATGTTTATGCCAAATGTTTCAAAGCAGTGTTGACTCCAGGCTCCTCCTCCTCCTCCTCCTCCTCCTCCTCCTCCTCCTCCTCCTCTTCCTCCTCCTCCTCCTCCTCCTCCTCTTCCTTCTCCTTCTCCTCCTCCTCCTTGACTCTATTCTTCCTTGCTTCTCACTCTCTCTTATCTCACGCCTTTGTATTTTTCATCCTCCTCTTCGTCTCTTTAATTCTCACACTTTTTCTTTACACTTCCAAATATTTATCTTTTGTTGTTATCTTTTACTCATTTTTTTCCTTTTCTTCTTTTTCTTCTTCCTCTTTTTCTTTTTCTTTTTCTCTTTGAATATCCATGTTTTCCTTTTTCTTTACCTCTTCCAAAAACCTCTATCTCACCTACGCACACCTCCTCTTCCTCTTCCTCCTCTTCTCCTTCCTCCTCTCTTCTCTTATTACCCTTTCTCCTTTCCTTTCATCACACCCTTTCATCAGGCATCTCCTCTTCCTCCTCTTCTTACTACAGAGCATAATCTTCATCCTCCTCCTTCCTCTCCTTCTCCTCCTCTTTTGCTTCCCGGTTTAACATTCCTCTGTAACCATAATCTTCTTCCTCCTCATTATCCTCTTCCACTTCCTTCTCTTACAGCACCTCGACATCATCCTTCCCATCCTCCTCCTCCTCCACCTCTTACTTTCAATACGACGCCTCGGGCTCGTCGTTTTTGTTCTTTTCTTTCCACTTCTGGTTTTGCATTATTTCCATTTTTCTTTCACTTTACTTCCTCCACCTCCTCCTCCTCCTCCTCCTCATCATCATCAACATCCATGTTTCCATTTTTTCTTCTCTTTTCTCCTGCTAGTTCACTTTTTCTTGACCTGCTCCTCTTCTTCCTTTTGTTTTCTTTTTTTCCTCTTTTTTTTTTTCTTCTTCTTCTTCTTCCTAGTCTTCCTCCTCTTCCTTCTCATTTCCTAACCTCATTTTCAAGTCTTCCTTCTCTTCTTACTCTACCTCGCTACCTTGGTATTGCTTTTCCTCCTCCTCCTCCTCATTCTGGCTTTCGAATTCCCTCGTGTGTTCTGGGCAGCAAATCTTCGTGAGAGAGCATTTGTGTCTTCCTAGGGCGTGCTATTCGGTGTGAGAGAGAGAGAGAGAGAGAGAGAGAGAGAGAGAGAGAGAGAGAGAGAGAGAGAGAGAGAGAGAGAGAGAGAGAGAGAGAGAGAGATTTACATGGATTTACATGAAAATCAGACCACAGACCCCATGGTCAGACTTGGTGGTCTGTCCTTAAACCTAAGTGATTTACATTAATCAGAAGACTCCAAAACGTTGCATTTCTACTCTAGTTGATATTAAGTTGAAGGAAGTGACGGTCGAGCTTATTTTTGAAGGAGTCAATCGTGTTACACTGGACCACTGATGATGGAGCTTATTCCATTCTCCTTTTCTAACATTGGTGAAGAAAAATTTGGTGCAGTCTGAATTTACTTGACTACATCTGAGTTTTACGCCATTTTTCATCGAGCTCAAAGTGTCATCGATCATAAACAATGTTGATCTGTCTACATTATTGAAACCATTAAGTATTTTAAAAAATTCGATCAGTTTTCCTCAGGCGACGTTTCTCAGAGAGAACATGTTAAGGGTAGAAAGCCTTTCTTCGTAGGATTTGTTGCGCAAGGAAGGGATAATTTTCGTTGCCCGACGCTGAACACCTTCTAATTTAGCAATATCCTTTGCATGGTGGGGAGACCAAAACTGTACCGCATATTCAAGTGGGGTCTGACTAAACTGTTGTAGAGGCGGGAGTATTACATCTTTATTCTTAAATAAAAGTTTCTTTTAATGAAGCCCAACATTCTGTTCGCTTTATTTGCTGCATCGATGCATTGCTGTGAGAATTTGAGGTTTGACGCGATTTTGACTAAGTCCTTGACGCATTGAACGCTTTGAGTTTAACGCCGCGCATTTCGTAATCAAACTTCTTATTCCTCGTTCCAACTTGAAGGACCTGGCACTTGTCTACGTTAAAGGCATCTCCATCTATCCGACCAAGCTGAAATTTTGTGCAAATCCTCTTGGAAGCTTTGCCTGTCTTCGTCAGTGAGAACCGAGTTACCAATCTTTGTGTCGTCTGCAAATTTACTAATGCGGTTGTGGAGTCCAACATCCACGTCGTTGATGTAAATAATGAAGAGCACTGGGCCAAGAACCGAGCCCTGAGGACGCCACTGTTGACCAGCGCCCTCTGGGGTAAATCCGTCAATCACTACTCGTTGTTTTCTGTTGCTCAACCAATTCGCGATCCATTGGTTTACCTGACCGTCAATACCTATTTGCTTTAATTTGTAAAGTAATTTATGATGCGGGACTTTATCAAACCTTTCTGGAAATCAGATAGACTACGTCCAGTGATTTGGTTACGTCATAAACAGTGAAGAGGTCGTTATAAAAGGTTAATAGATTTGACAGGCAGGATCTTTTGTTTGGAAGCCATGTTGTAGTCCCCAATTAATGTGGCTTTCAAGGTAACTCACAATTTGTCTCTAATTATGCCCTCAAGTAGCTTACAACCGAAAGTTAGACTAATGGGCCTGTAATTACCTGGTACTTTTGTCTCCTTTCTTAAAATCAATTGTCACGTTAGCCTTTTCCAATCTGAAGGGACAATGCCTTGTCGCAAGGACATAATGAATACAGTTGTGAGGAGGAGAGAATATTTCGCTCTTTGTTTCTTTCAGCAGAGTTGGATATACTTTATCAGGTCAGGACTTTATTTTTTTAAGTGATTTGAGGGCTTTAAGGACTTCATCGGGTTTTATTTCAAAGTTAGACAATGCAGAGAGAGAGAGAGAGAATATCGAATCGAATCAGATCGAAACTTTATTTCCATTTATACAATGGTTATTCTTTACTGGCTTAAAACTATTGAACACGGTATATGGGTACGATCAAATTTACAGATAATCCTTAAATATAACTAGAATATAATTGCTGCTAAAAATAAAGTGTGGACTAATTAATATCTAGGACATCATGCAAAACATTATATGATAAAATGTAATAAGAGTAATCAGTATAATTAGTTTCCTGTGCTATCTTGAGAGGTGTTTCTTCAGATTGACCTTAAGGTATGCATTGCAAACTGCGACAATTCTCTACTTTGTGGGTAGGTTATTCCATAGTTTTGGCCATCTTACTTTGATAGATCTGTACCCGATGTCAGTATTTGTTTTGTTACATAGAGGAGATTTTGTTGTCTTGTGTTTGTGTCAACTATTTGTCCTACTTGTGGAGAGGAGAATAGCCATTCAGGAAAATGATTCTTTAGTGCTTTGAATACTATGATGCACTGTTCAAAAATGCACTTCTGCTCAATATTTGGCAATTGAAGTTCCTTTAGAGTGGGCTAACATGATCAAACTTGGCTCCCTCAGTAACCACTTTTGCAGCAAAATTCTGTAGCTTCTGAACCCTATTCAGCTGTGTGATATTTGTGGTGCCCCAAACAGTTATCCATAGTTAAGGTGACTTAAAGCAAGTGTCTGAACCACTATTAGCCTGGCTTCTCTGCTGAGCAAGTCTTGAAAACGATTGATGTACATAAGCATGCCAGATACTTTTTTACCAATTTCTGTCACGTGCATATCAAACAACATGTTACTGTCGAAATGTAGCCCCAAGTTTTTGACATTTTGGCAAGGTTTAACTAAGGCACCCCTACTTTAGTGTGGTGTTATCCGATATTCGTGATATCAGAGCTCTTGTGCCTAGAAATATTCATTGAGTCTTTTTGGAGTTCAGCAAGAGACCGTTCCTGTTAAAATAATTTTAATTTTTTTCTAACGTCTATTCTGTACTAAGAATTAATTCAGGTAGATTTTCAGTATTTCCAGTATGAATGAATTGTGTGTCGTCAGCATATTGTATAATAAAACATTCTTTAATTTCTTATGACAGGTCATTTACGTAAACGTTAAATAGCAAAGGGCCGAGAATAGATCCTTGTGGGACTCCAAAAGATACTTCTAGTGTAGAGGACAAATTTCCTCCAATTCGCAGACTGAGTCCTGTTACACAAATAATCTTTAAACCATAATATATCGATTCCTAATTTGTTACATTTTCTAAGTAGAATGTTATGGCTGACACTGTATTCTCTATTTTTTTTTCATTTTGATCCTCTCCCTGTTGTTTGATTCTATTTCAACTCCTCCACTCTCTTTTTCTTTAATTTCATCTCTCTCTCTCTCTCTCTCTCTCTCTCTCTCTCTCTCTCTCTCTCTCTCTCTCTCTCTCTCTCTCTCTCTCTCTCTCTCTCTCTCTCTCTCTCTCTCTCTCTCTCTCTCTCTCTCTCTCTCTCTCTCTCTCTCTCTCTCTCACACACACACACACACACATGTCTGCCTGGCATCTGTCTGTGTGTCGTGGTCGTCGCCTGTTTTCAGGAGACAGTTTCCGCTCATCAGCATAATATTCCTCCAGGCATATTTTTTATCAGGGGTATTTTAGGACTAGTTTTTAATTTTCCTTCTTTGTTTCGCAGCAACCATAATTCAACCCTTTTCTACCTATTTTTTGTAATTATCCTTCAGAGACAACCTCTTAAATGGTATACTTTATTCATATACTTTAAATCATCTTATCAGCTTTAATTTAAATAAACAGTACTTCCCAAGCTTCATGACAGTGCAGTGTATATATATATATATATATATATATATATATATATATATATATATATATATATATATATATATATATATATATATATATATATATATATATATATATATATATATATATATATATATATATATATATATATCTTTAGATATTTTCCTCTCATAGAGACTATACCCTTTGAATAGGCAGCACACGGCAGTGCCTTTGGGTCTTTGTAAATATATATGTATGTTTAAATAAGAGAGAGAGAGAGAGAATGGTATAAAATAAAACGGGGAAGTGCGACAAATTATCTCTCCTGAACGACCTCGTGAAAGGAAGTTGAGTGGTAATAGCAGGAGGAGGAGGAGGAGGAGGAGGAGGTGTAGGAAGAAAAAGATGAAGAAACATGGAAACTTCGCAACATAGAAGGGCAGGCAATAGAGTGTCTTCTTTTGTTTATAATGAGGTTGCCTGCTTGAGTAATATCCTAAGTTCGTCAGGACAACAGTGACCCACGGAACAGATGAAAACATTTTCTCTAAGAGCGTGCAGAGGAGGAAGAGGATGAAATGGTGGAGGGGAAGAATGAGGAAGAGGAGGAGGTAAAAGAGGAAGAAGGGGTGTAACATGAAGAATTGGAGGTGACACAGGAGAAGAAAAATGGTTAGTAGGGAAAACAATATGAAAAAACACAAAACAAAAAATAGCAAAAGAAAAATATGAAAATAATTGAAAATGAAAAGAAAAAATAAGATAACAGGAAAATAAAAGAAAGAATTGAAAGATAAAATCCGTAGAAAATAGGACAAAAAAAAAGCAATTGAAAGAAAGGGCTTTAATAAAAAAAAATCAAAATCATTAGAGAAAAAAGTTGACGCCATAAAATGTTACAAAGAAAAGTCCGGAAAGTGGAAAAAAAAGATTAAATGAAAAAAAACATTCGATTCTCGCATTCCAGTTCAGGCAGTGAGAGTTTTTTCTCCGCCGCGCCCAGTCCAAACACTCATTTTACCTCGTTTTCGAAATTTTCTTATCCATTAACGCTCTCTCTCTCTCTCTCTCTCTCTCTCTCTCTCTCTCTCTCTCTCTCTCTCTCTCTCTCTCTCTCTCTCTCTCTCTCTCTCTCTCTCTCTCTCTCTCTCTCTCTCTCTCTCTCTCTCTCTCTCTCTCTCTCTCTCTCTCTCTCTCTCTCTCTCTCCACATAACCCCACAGCCACTGTTGCAACTCACCTCCTCCCCTCCGCCGGAAGCCTGCAAAGGGAAAAAATAATATATTACGTCGTAAGTCAGAATATTAAAACAGAGCAACAAATACAGGAATACACGAATTACTGAATAATTAATATATGAACGAATAACTGAATGAACCAAATGTGAATGGCAATGCAAAAAAAATGCATGAGTAAAAAATGAATGACGTATAAAGAATAAAGTAATGAAATAAGATTACAACTATATACTATAAGAACATAAAAACATAAGAACGTTGGAGTCTACAAGAGGCCGGTAGGGCTATACAAGGCAGCTCCTTTGACCCTAAGCTCCCGTGTATCTAACTCCACCTAATATCGCTGTCCATGAATTTATCTAGTCTATTTTTGAATGTGACAATTGTATTGGCACTCACCACATGACTGCTAAGCCTATTCCACTCATCCACAACCCTGTTAGTAAACCAATTTTTGCCTATGTCCCTGTTGAATCTGAAGTTATCCAGTTTAAACCCATTACTTCGTGTCCTACCCGGTTCTCTTACCAACAAAACCTTATGAGTATCTCCCTTATTAAAGCCCTTCATCCATTTATAAACCTCGATCATGTCTCCACGCACCCTTCGCCTTTCTAGAGAATGCAGTTTTAACTGTTTGAGTCTTTCCTCGTATGGCAAGTTTCTCAACCCCTGAATCATCTTAGTCATCCTCCTCTGCACTGATTCTAACATTTTGATATCCATTCTATAGTAAGGTGACCAGAACTGAACCGCATAGTCAAGATGAGGTCTAACTAATGCTAAATGAGGAAGACTTCGGCGCTTCTGTTGCTTACGCTCCTTGAAATAAATCCCAGTACCCTATTTGCTCGATTTCTAGCTTGAATGCATTGTGCCCTTGGACGAGGATCAGAGCTCACTAAGACCCTACATCTCTCGCACCCATAACTTCTTATGAGAGTGTAATTTAAGAAATATTTGTGAGAGTGGTTGTTCCTACCTACACTCAGAATACTGCACTTCCTTACATTGAACTCCATCTGCCATTTATCCGCCCAGAACAGTTAACTATCAATTTCACTGTATATCTATTTAACTGTCTGTCTGTGTCTATCTGTCTGTCTTCAGTTAATGTGATAAACGTGCTTGTGCGTTGGCTTATAAATACCGATACAACACAAACACCCCGGACCCGAGGTGACGCATATAAAGACGTATTTGATATTGACCACTGCCTGGATTTAATAGACAAAGGGATAAACGCAGAATTCAATAAAAAGTATAGGATTTCCACCTAAACAGACTAGTGGGTAGGGTTGCAAAGGGTGGGAAAGTTTCCGGTAAAATATAAACTTTCCATGGAAGGTTTCAGGAATTTTCAGGGCCGAAAAATTTGGGAGTTTATTGGAATTTAAAAATTTTCACACGTGTATTTGCCTTACTAAACAAACCAGTTTTGGTAAATATAACTTAAAAACTTAAAAGTTTTAAGCAACAAACACTGTATTTCCAAAAGGTTAGGTTAAATTTAAGGAACTTTCAAACACGTGGTATCAAGACACCTATAGCATAAAAAAAAGAAGAAAGCCTTCACTGTGTTATATAGAAAGTCTCGTTTCGTAAGGAAGAAGATCATTTTCCTGAGTCAAGACGTATGGTATGGTTGTTTTGTTAAGTTAGGTTAAGTTTAGGGCATCTTCAAACATATAATAGGCGACAGCTTATGGCACAAAATAACAAAACATGACCTCACTCAGTCAGTGAGCCTGAGGCTTTCTTTCTCTTCACCTCCTCCTCCTCCTCATTCTTTTTTCTTTGCACCTTTACCTCTACAGATACGTTCAATAGTGGACGAAAAATAATTGCTTTCAGATCAAGAGCCATTATGTTATTTTTTTCCGTTCAGCTCATCACTTTCGACCTTTTCAAAACGCGCCTTTACGCAGCATAACATGATTTTGTTGAGAAAAAAAACGCGTAGATTAGTATGCGTCGGTAATGCTCTCGAGGCACAAAACACTCGCGTTGATCAGATTACATTATCATTGTTTTTTCACTTGCTGTCAGACCCTGCGAGCCGGCGAGCCTTTCAACACACAAGTTCATTTTCGCGTTCACATAATTTCTGCCTTTTATCTGTTTTTTTTTTTTCACGTCACCTTGAATGCAAATTGACTGATGTGTGTGTGTGTGTGGGGGGATTGCATGTATGTGTGTGTGTGTGTGTGTGTGTGTGTGTGTGTGTGTGTGTGTGTGTGTAGTAACCCCCAATTAGTCTTCTTGTCCCTGGGGTTTAACAATTGTTTTCTGTGTCTTCCTCGCACGCAGTGTGTTGTACAGTAACATGTTTGTGAATGGCTCAGTCTGTTCGTCATCAGTAATGCTAACGTTCAATCATAGTAATCTTTTTTCCTTCAGAGAATAGTTTGTATTCCTGCTTATCTATATTTTTGAGTATTTTTAAGACAAGGACAAATTTTAATTCAAATGCTTAATCTCTTCTTCACTTTTCTACACTAGCGAGACTGATGTGTATATTAACCGTATTTTTTTTCTTTCCTTAGAGTTATAAAATATGCTGTTGTTGATCAATATTTTAAGTGTCTTTATTTTTAGGGATGTTTTCCAATTGCACAGTTTACCTTCTCCATAATCTACGCGTCATCTTTCATGGAATCTTTACTACGTGCGTGTGTTTGCCAACCGATCACATTCTTTCCTCCCTGTCAGCTGTGCTTTTGTTTATCTATAGTTAGAGTGTCTATGCATAATAATTTCGTTACATTTTCAGGTGTCATAACAGTTCTACTACTGATTAATCACCTCGTCACCTTTCATGCAAACTTTATTATTGTTTATATTTATTTATCTGCGTGTGTGAATGAATTATACTTTTCTTTATCTACAGTTGGCGTATCATTATTTTTCTATTTTGAGTACATTTTCAATTAATAATTCTGCCGCTGAATAATCTCTTCCTCTTATATACAAACTTTACTGAATTTACTTTATCCACGTGTGCATGTAAAATGTGCATGTGTTGATCTGTATTTAGAGTCGCATTTTTTACGTTGAGGTATATTTTCCAGCAACATAATTCTGGCGCTGCGTGATATGTTTGTCGCCTTCTGTGCAAACACCGTAATGGTGTGTGTGTGTGTGTGTGTGTGTGTGTGTGTGTGTGTGTGTGTGTGTGTGTGTGCAGACCGTAGACACTTTCATCCCCTGCTGGTTATTTATCATGATCTCGTTGGCTTATGTTTAGTGTGTGTTTTGTTTTACGTATGTAAGTAGATTTTCCAGGTAATTAAGTTATCTATTGCCTCATCTTTTCGTCGTCTTACATGCAATTTAGTGTTTCATGAAATTTAGTGTTCCAAAACCATTTACAATCCTTTCCCTTGCGCTAATTAACTTAGTAAATGTTTGTTTACTTTATATAATTCATTTGTATACGAATATATTTTCACGTAACCTCATTTCTGCATCGCTTAATCAACTCATCTTTTCTGGAAACGTAGTTTCGTGTGTGTAGAAAGCAGTTATAATTGTTATCTATTTCTTTCCGACTTTATTAATGATGTAACTTTATTTCGTTTATATTTATATTCTTTCGCAACTCCATACAAACCCAGTAACTGTATTTCGGATTTCGCTTAATCTATTTTTTCATCTGTTATGCAAACGTAATATCGCGTGTGTCCAGTGTAATTATTATCTCTCCTGGTCTGCATTATTTCTGCAAGTGTTCGTCAATGTTTGTGGAGTGCATTCAAAAAGAGATAATTTTTTCCAGCAACACAACTTATGCATCTGCTTAATCTATTCGTCGACTGTTATGCAAACGTGTCTTCTTCTTCTTCTTCTTTTCTTCTTCTTCTTATTATTATTATTATTATTATCATTATTATTATTATTATTATTATTATTTTTGCGGTTGTTATTTTAGTGTCGTTTATATTATTAATATTATTTTATTAAAAATAATTAATGGTATTTTTAAAATTTTAAAATAACAAATTTTTTTACCGTATGTATTAATACAGCAAAATTCTAACATAAATTATTTTTATAATTCATAGTCAATTTCAGTCATGATCGACACGCCCGCGCTGCTTAACCAATTCATCTTCCAGGCAAATGCAATTCATGTGTTTCAAGTGCAATTAAATTTCTTCTTGCGTGCAATAATCCGGTAAATGTCGATCTATATTTCATGTTTTAGTTTTTCTGAACATTAATGAAACTGCCTGCAGCATACACGCCATTGATTAGTCCATTACACCTTTCCACCCTCTCCTTTCCTCTCTAACCTTTTCATCTGTGTCCCATCATGCGCACTCATTGACTCCTCCTCCTTTTCCTCTCCTCACCCTTCTTCCTTTTCCTTTCCTTCTTTTTCATCTTCCTCCTCTTCCTATACCTCAAGGCCCCTTTCTGTTCCCCATTTCTTTTCTTTTCTGTCCTCCTTCCTTCCATTCCCTCCCCTGTTCCTGTACCTTACTGATCTCCTCCGATTCCTTCCGCTCGTCTCCTTCATTTCTCTCTATTGCTTTCTACCCATCCTTTTCCTACTTCATTTTCTCTTTCTCACATCTCCTTTCCTCTCTCTCTTCCTCTTCCTTTACCTTCCTGCTCCCTCCTTCCTCTTTCCACTTTACCCAGATATTCGTCCATGCCTCCTTTCTCTCCCTCCTACAATTGGCACCCACTTAGTCCAGGTGACATTCGACTATTAATCAAAGAGAGGTGCACCAGCTGTTCCACCTGCACTAATAACCTGCAGATCAACTCTCATTAACGCTAACAGCTAATCCTTTACACCTTTACCTTTACGCTGCCCCCACCCGCCCTTCTCCCTCCCCTCCTATCCGTATCCATTAGCTTCAGGTGATGTTAGGTTATTAAAAACGTGAGCCGGCCCTTCACTTGTCCAAGCACCTGCCCGTCACGTCACACCTGGTCATTAAGAGTCAAGAGTGGGCAGGTGTTGAAAGATCTAATGATGATGACGACGTGATAGGGATTTGTAAGTCTTGCGACGTCGCTTTCTCTCTGTGTCTCTCTCTAGCTCTGTCTCTGGCTTTATTTTCCTCTCCCTCCTCTTCCTCCTATCTCTTCTGTTTCTTCTCCCCGTTTCCTTTCTTCTGTTTCTACTCATCTTCTTTCGTCCTCCTCCTCCGTTTCAATTTCTTCGCCCATTATTTCCTCCTCCTCTTTCGCCACATTTTGTTCCTCCTATCTCTCCTCCTCCTTCTTTCCACCGTTCCTCTTCCTTCCTTCCCCTCCTCCTTTTCTCAGTCTCCCCTTGACTCTATTCCGCTCCTCCTCCTCCTCCTCCTCTTGATCATCAGTACGGGATATCAGCGCGGGGAGGCGGTGGCTGAGTCGTCAGAGTAACGGCTCCGTGTTCAGGAGGATGCGAGTTCAATCCCGCCAGTGCCACCAAGCTGGGATTTTTCAGCCGCCGCCGAGTGGCTTGAAACCCACATGCTGTCCAGAAGACCACCTATCAACCCGGACTCTAGATTCTAGGATCAAAGATGAGCTCTGGGAGGGCAGCATGAGCCAATGCAAGATGGCGCCACTATAAACACTCGCCTGCGCCAGAACAGGCTGGGCCGACCATCAGGACCCACCATGCTCTTCTTAATTTATGTTAATGATATCGATGATGGGCTCACTTGCAAAGTATCAAAATTTGCTGATGACACAAAAATTGCTAGTAAAGTAACTGAAATACTCGACGAAGAAGCTTTACAATCAGATATAGATCGACTTGCACGTTGGGCCAATCAATGGCAAATGAAATTTAACGTTGAGAAATGTAAAGTGTTGCACATCGGAAAAAATAACAATCGCGTTCGGTACGTAATGAATGGCCAACAACTTTCTGCAGTAAGTAAAGAAAAGGATCTTGGAATCACTATATCAAGCGATTTAAAGCCCGGTCAGCATTGTTCAGAGGTAGTTAAAACTGCAAACAAATTGGTTGGCTTCATCGGACGAGTCTTTAATAATAAATCGGAAAAAGTAATATTAAAACTGTATAATTCGTTGGTTCGACCCCGTCTAGAGTACTGTGTACAGTTTTGGTCTCCCTACTACAGAAAAGACATAGAAAAGTTGGAACGGGTTCAACGAAGAGTAACAAAGATGATTCCTAGGTTGAGAAATTTGTCATATAAACAAGGGCTTAAAGAAGTAAATTTATTCAGCCTATCAAAACGAAGAATGCGAGGCGATCTAATAGAAGTGTTTAAAATGTTCAAAGGATTCAGTGATATTAATGCGGAAGATTACTTTACAATTGATCGATCAAATAGAACAAGAAGAAATCACAATTTGAAGATAAGTGGTAAAAGATTCTCGTCGCACGAAGCTAAACACTTCTGCTTCAATCGAGTTGTTAATGTTTGGAACTCTCTACCTTGTGATGTCATTGATAGTACAACAGTTACGGCCTTCAAGAATAGATTAGACAAGTGTTTTGAATCCAGCCAGCAACTAAGATATTACTCATTGTCGTAATAACGTTAAGTTCTTTCGAATACTGGTGTCCTTGTCCGCTTTTATCGCCCGGTTAGTGGTAGCAGTAATGGTAGCTCTTTCCTCTTTCCTACATAAATTCCATGCAGTTTTCCATGCTGCATGGTTCTTTTTCCTTTCCTGCCAGCTTTGGCTGGAGGGATGGGGGGGTGGGGAGGAGCCTTCGCCTTTGCTGTCCTTCATCTTCCACCTTTGATTAGATAGTTAGTGTAGCTTGTCACAAACAACCTCGTAAGGACCAGCAGGTCTGCTGTTGTTTGTTCTTCCTTTGTGTTCCTTTGTGAAAGAAGCCTTGGACCGACCATCAGGATCCACCGGGAAGAAGCCTACCGGCGCAATAGGCCGCAATGTAAAAAAAAAAAAAAAAAAAAAAAAAATGGACCGTATTGGCTATCCGGCGGCGAATCGGAGACAAGTACTGTTTTGACTTAACTCGGTTCCTTTTTTCTATTTCGGGAAAAATTAATACCGGCTGTCGTTTGGAGCCAAATGTCCAAACGTGGTACCTGCTGTCAGAAAAAAATGTATTCACCCATTGCTGGTAAGGTTTTAAGGTTTGCGTCTGTGTGTGGTGTGTGTGACCACTGAGGGGCGAATGTGCCGCGGGCCGCAGTCTCCTGAGCGGCCCAAACAGGCAAAACACAGCTTGGGAGGTTTCGTATTGTTTTGCCCACGGCTTTATTTTGCTCTCCAGCAGCTTAAGAATGATTTAACTTGCTGTTAAATAATTGTTAGTAGCTATTTTGACTTCTGGTCTTAAGATAAGTGTTTACAGACACCCTCTCGCTGGAGAGGGCGTCTGTAAATCACTTATCTTAAGACCAGAAGTCAAAATAGCTACTCACTAACAATTATTTAACACCAAGTAAAATCATACATAAGCTGCTGGAGAGCAAAATAAAGCCCTGGGCGAAAAATACAAAAACCTCCTAGCTGTGTTTTGCCTGTTTTTTACCAGCAAAGAAATACATTTTTCAGGTACCACGTTCTCAAACGACAACCATAATTTCCGAAAAAGAGGAACCGAGTTAAGTCAAAAGTACTGTCTCCAGTCAACAAATACGGTCCATTGCTGAACGCTAAAGTCGTGTATTCTCAGCATACCTGGTCATGATTACTTGCCATGTTTCCGGTCAACATATTTATTTCAAATTCTGTCTGTATGGATAAAATAGGCCCTAAATTCAGCTATGGTACAATTTTTTTTTCATGTAAATAGTAAATGTGGTATAAAATATGGATTAAAGTTGCGGAAAAATCACGTGACCTGGAAACGGGTGCTGATTGGTCGTGACGTCACTAGGTACGTCGGGAGGCCGCCAACTTTGTGTTTCTCCGAGATTTCGTGTTGTGGTGTATGTTTCTAGTGGCTAGCAATGCCTGGAGACGTAACCCGCAGTCATTGGTGCTTCGTGCCAATGTGCAAGAGTACATATATACGGACAAAAGTACTCCACGTAAGATATTTCTGTCTGTGCTAGTGAATCATGCAGTAATTTCCTTTAGTTTCCCCTCGGACTAACTTTCCATCACGAACTCAACTATTCTCTCTACTGTCACATCCTCTGATTATAAAAATATTGGTCTGCATTCGCTTTCTTTTTACTCATCTTCAGGCGTTCATTCTCTCTGACGTTCCAGTGCCATTGTTTTCTCTAGGTTAGGCTTGGTAAGTTTCCATAATACTAATATAAATTCAACCTTGATTATTCTCTTTTGTTCCCCCTCGGACTAATTTTTAATCGTGAACTCAACTATTTTCTGCAGAGCAGAGGCGAATCGCTATTGGTAGTGTTTGTGGTGGCGGCGGGGGGCGGGGCGGAAAATCTCTCGACAACAGCATGATGGAGCAGAGCTTTACAGACTCTCGTGATGGACTGACCAGCTAAAGTTTCTCCTGTTTTCTCTCGACGCACAAAAAACGGGTCACGGGGTTTGCCAAAGGATGAACGCATCTAAACTATAGGCTACGGATATTCTGGTGTATTTTTCGGCTTCTTTACCTTTTTGAACCCTTGTGAAGGATCGCTTTTGACATCAGAAAATCCAGTTGATGAGTTTGTTGTCCTAGAGTATTAGAGGGAAGGGGAGGGGAGGGTAAGGAGACGAAAGTGGAGAGAGAACAGGAGGAGGAGGGAGGGGAGATTACGATGGTGAAGGAGGTAAGAGGGAGCAGAAAAAAGGGACAGAAGAAAGGGAGGGCATCTTGAATGAAAGTCTACGGATGATGTTAGGATGACTGGGAATAAAAGTAAAGAAAAATCTTCAAAAACTGGTCAACAAAGGTAAAACAAGACGAGCTTTGATTTGAACTGAAACAGATTATAAAGAATTGCTAAGTACTGAAAATGTTAGCAGGCAAAAATAGAGGGCAGGCAGGTAAGGGAAAATTAAGGTAAATTAATTAAATCTTTAAACGGTTGAGCAGAGGGAAGAAGCAAAAACATTATGAAGAGACGAACGGAACTAAATAAAAAAAAGAACTAAGGATTAAAAAAAAATACTGAAAATCGAATTGACTAATCTTGAAAATGTTTAGAAAATGAGAGTATCAAAAAATAAAAGAAACATGAATTCAAGATAGAGGAAACAACATGTGAGGTTAAACAGTGGTGTAGAATACTAAAACAAGTGTTAAGCACAAAAACTGCTAGATCGGCGTCGCATGACCCTCCAACACACCCAACAATTTATATTATGCAACTAGGGGTGTAAAATGTAAAATGCTGAAAAGTAAAGATGGCGCCACTATAAACACTTGCCTGCGCCACAACGGGCTGGGGCCGACCATCAGGCCCTACTATGAAGGCAAACCGGCGCCACAGGCCAAGACGTAAAAAAAAAAAAAAAAACAGCTGACTTTATTTATAATGCCAAGTTGTAGGGTTCATCAGGGCTAACAAATGTTATTATACAATGTCATGTCTACAATGCATGGGTAAGCCAGGAAAACAGCTTGAAAAGAACAACATCAATATGAAGATGGACAATCTGTTGACGCCGATAAAAATGTAAAAAGTTGAGCCAGCAAGACCAACAAAGAGACGGAAGGAAAAATTAGGAAAAAAAAGTACACTGGTATGCTGAACATGAAGCCTGACAGGAGAGTGTGATAAAAGTAGAAGACTGTGGGAGATGGCAGAAGGAAGAGAAAGGGCGAGTGACTGTGAATGTGGAGCAGAGGAGGAAAAGGAAAGATGAACGGAGAGCGGCTGTGAAGAGGGGAGAGAAACAATGAGGAAGAAAAGAAAAAGAAAGTGGATGTTAATGTGAAAGAGAATAAAAAAAACGAGGGTAAGAAAGTGGGTGAATGTAGACGAAAGAGGGAGTGGGTGAGAAAATCAGTTAGAATGTGGAAGAAAGGAGAGGATAAAGTGATGATTGAATGCGAATGTGGAAAAAAGAAAAAAAGATAGAGAAAACGAGAATGGAGAAAAAAAAGGATGATCACGAGAAAGAAAGATGAAGGAAGAGTAAATGTGAAAGAGGAAGAAGGAGGAAGAAGGAGAAAAAGGATGATGACGAGAGAGAAAGAGGGAGGAAGAGTACATGTGAAAGAGGAAGGAGGAAGAAGTATAAAAAGGTTGATGACGAGATAGAAAGAGGGAGGAAGAGTACATGTGAAAGAGGAAGAAGGAGGAAGAAGGAGAAAAAGGGTGATGACGAGAGAGAAAGAGGAAGGAAGAGTACATGTGAAAGAGGAAGCAGAAGGAGGAAGAAGGAAGAGTGCTGAATGAAGGAGGAAGAGAAAAGTAAGTGAATACGGAAAAAATACGGAAGAGAAGGACGAAAGATATAACAGATGTAGATATCAATTAAGAATGAATGAATAAAGAGGAAGAGAAGGCAGCGAATACAGCAAAAGGAGTGAGGAAAAGGAAAACAGAGAGGGAGACAGTGCTGAGAGAGGATGAAAGAAGAGGAAGGATATGCTAAACGTAGAAGTGGAAAGAAAGAGGAAGAGGAAGAGGGAAGGCAAAGAGTGGAGGTGAAAGAGAGATGAATGGGAGGGTTGATGGGAGGAGAGTGTGGAAGGCAGGGCCGCGGCGGAGGTGGTGGAGATTAAAGGTGGAGAGGGAGGAGGAGGGGAGGTGGAAGTATAAGGGAGAGGGAGGATTGGGGAAGGTGGAGGAGAGGGAGAGGATTGAACGAGAAAGGTGGAGGAGAGGGGATGGAGGAGAATGAAAGGTGAAGGAGAGGGGGAGGGAGGAACAGGAGGAGTGGAGGAGAAGAAGAGGGAGAAACAGTAAAGGTGAAGGAGAGAGAAAGGGAGAAACAGGAAAGGTGGGAGAGAGGAACAGCGAGGAACAGGAGAGGTGGAGGTATAGATGGAGGAAAATATAAACAAATGAATATAAAAAAAAAAAAACTTTTTATCGAATTATTAAATTATTTTGTTGGAAATGAAGAATAAGAAGGAATTGGGAGGATGGAGAAGAATTATAAATACATACACAGAAAATATCTGCGGAGCAGACAAAAGAAAAATATATAACTGATGCTTAATTAGCGTGTTGGAGACAAAGGTAGAAGAGCACCAAGTAAAAGAAACTAATGAGACGAAGGCAAAGTTATGAGAAGCACAAAACTTTATTAGCACCTGATGAAAAGACTAATATGTTTTCAGTAACGCACGGAAATCACAGTAAAAAAAAAATGCCAAAGAACTGTAAAAAGAGTATAAGAAGTGAATGCAAAAGGTATGGAAGGGAAAAGTGCCAGGAACACATTCACAACTAATATGAACGAATAATGTTTTCAGTAACGGATTTTAATTACTGAGGAAAGGAAGTGGTATCGGCATATTGGTTAAAAGGTTGTGATGTGTGTAAAAAAACCACACGTGTTGAGTTACAAAAGGTGTCCTGGAGGTGACTGCAAAGAGGAAGGAAGGAAAGAATGTTAGTATTATATTAACAACGAATAAAGTTTTCATTGACGGATTTTAATTCTAAGAGAAGAGGTGGCAGCGACAAATTGTTTGATGCTTAAGTAAATGTAAGGCGTGTGGACAGCAAGGCGATGATATAAATACACTAAAAGGAACGGATGAAAGGGAATGTTGTTTTTCTGAGACATTTAAATTAGTCTATTGGAAAATAGAGGTGGAAACAAAATGAGTAAAAGGTGATCAGTTCTGGAGTTTAAGGAATGAAGAAAACTTAAGTGTTTGGAAAAAAATAATAAATAAGACCAAGTAAGGTTTTTACTGATAAAAGGTGAATAGGTGAGTAGAAAGCACATAGTGCTAAAATATATATTAGCAGCAGATAAAAGTGAATAATGGTTTTATTAACGTATATCATAACTGAATGCATCAGCTGATAATAAAAACGATAGTAATTTTAGTGGCGAATTAAAAAAAAAGTAATATGGAAGCCGATAAAAAAAGATATGCACGGGATAAATGAGGTGAAGGTTAAGAAGGAAAATAAGAGGAAAGTAAAATATCTATGAATGAAAACGAGAAAAAAGTTTTCGTGTGAAAAGGTAGAGGAAGACTGGATAAGAATGACGGAAATAAAGGAGAAGTAAAGGAAGGAGTAAAGGAGACAATGGATAGGTGACAGTAACTCAGAAAAAAATATTATATAAATGTGCTGGGAAAGAAAGTTTGATAAGATTGAATATATTAAAAAGGTAAACATAAGGTGGTAAGGGGAAGGAAAGAAATGTTAGAAATATATATATATATATATATATATATATATATATATATATATATATATATATATATATATATATATATATATATATCTATATATATATATATATATATATATATATCTCTATATATATATATATATATATATATATATATATATATATATATATACAAAAACAAGGACAGGAGCGAACAGGTATCCCGCGACGGCTCTTCCTCAACAATCGCCGTCCCGCTAACCCTGCCTCAATCAACCGTCGTCCATTAGTAATTATGACAAAAAGAGTTCCGGTGTTCATACTTTTCCTCGCGCGCTTCGTCCTGTCCATTACCAAGGAGAACTTCACGGCCAGACGCGCTACAGAAAATTTTCTACTCAGTTCCCATTCCGCGTCAATAACGTTTTCTACTTTGCTTCTTTTCTACTTACGGTGAACCACGATTAGGTTTCTACCACGCCACGAAAAAAATATCAGTTGCATAAAAATCCTACTCACTTTTCAACCCGCATAATACAAATATCGTTTTCTTCTGTTCATTTTCTACTTACGCTCTACCACGATTTTTTTCTTTTTACCTCGGCACGAAAAATATATAAATGTTGCATAAAAATTCTACTCAATTCTCATTCCGCAAAATACATAACGCTTCCTTCTATATCTTTTCCTACTTATACTCCGCCACGCTTTCATATTTTCACCACAGCACAAAAAAAAAAAAGGCATCACTCAAGACCCAAAACTTGTCCCTTTTATCTTGTCACGCAGTTTTTCTTCTTTTTAATTCCGTAATTCATATTTTCATTTTCTTTCTTTCGCCAACCTCCATTCACTGTATTTCATCTTTCAAACTGTCACAGTAAAATTTCTACTGTTGCACATACCCGTACGAGCACACACACACACACACACACACACACACACACACACACACACACACCCCAAAAATATCACAACGACACACCACACATAATTTTCTGTAATATTCCCAAACCTGAAAGAATGGTCAACCTTACAAAAGCAACACAAAATACTTCCTTTGAATATAACACAAAAAAGAAAACTATACTAATACGATTTTATCACAATATCGCGGAACACACAACATTCTCTCCAAGGAAACATTCTCTTGTCAAAAAGGAAAACTCCCTTCTTTCGGAAATGCTCTTAGATTGTTTGTTTGTTTTCTTTTGGATTCCACGCAACACACTTTTTCCAACACACCAACAACGACTCACATACGTAAAGAGGAACAAATTATTTTTCCTCAAACATTAAAATAGCAAAACACCTGCTTATTTCCCTTTGATAATGCACGAAACAACGTCCAAACGCATCACATTTTCTCCAACACGGCAAAGCAGACAAAACACAGTCCATTCCCATCAACACTCGCTCATTACGCATGCGTCCTTCTTATTCATTCCACCTCCTCCTCATCATCATCATCCTTGTTGCTCCTAATCACACAAAACACAGCTACCCCTAAAAGAAGAAGACCTAATCCCTTCGATTCCCATTTTCTGTTGCAATATCACGACAAGCCGAGTAAAAATAATACAAACCTGGCGAGAAGCATAAAAAAAGGAAACAAGACACCCAATCCCCCGAATCCCATTTTATACTAACAAAGCAGAAAAAAACAGCCCAAACACCCCCCCCACCCCCCAAAAAAAAAAAAAAAAAAAAAGGGGAGAGAAGAAAAGAAAACGTATAGGCACCAACAGGGTCCTAAGAAATCCTATTGCTCCGTCCACCTCTCAATCTGTGCCGAGACGAAGGCAGAACATTATGGCGGGAAGGGTGTGTCGGGCATGGCCAGGGCAACACGGGGACGGGAGGCGCGGCAGGGTGCTCTGACCTCTCCTGACCCCGCACGGAAGGCCCGGAGTGGCTGGCCTCGCTCCTGCCCTCGCCTCCCGCCCCGCACACACCAAATTATGTCCTGGGCTCCGGCAGCGACCGCCCCGATTAGCATTTACACCCCCCCCCCCCCCCCTCTCTCTCTCTCTCTCTCTCTCTCTCTCTCTCTCTCTCTCTCTCTCTCTCTCTCTCTCTCTCTCTCTCTCTCTCTCTCTCTCTCTCTCTCTCTCTCTCTCTCTCTCTCTCTCTCTCTCTCTCTCTCTCTCTCTCTCTCTTCCAGTACGTGACACCCGCTCAAAAACGACTCTCAGCCACGTCCCTCCACCCCCCGTGTAAATAGACGTCATGCATCGCAACAAACGCGTAACCATGAACCCGCAAGTACCACCACCTCTATTACCAAGCCTCTAGATAACTTAAAGTCCTTAGTATCAATGCGCGTAGCCTAAGAAACAAATTTGATGAACTGAGATGTCTTGCTCTGACAGAAAATTTTGACGTAATTGCTATAACCGAAACATTTATCGACACCACAAATATTGATTTAAGTACAGAATGCAACATAGATGGCTACTGACTCTTCAACAAAGATCGTTTAAACCGTAGAGGTGGTGGTGTCGCCCTTTTTGTCAAAAGGTATTTGCAACCCACTGACAGAACACCAAGAGACAGTAACGTTGAACATTTGTGCGTGCGAGTAAACATTGCAAAAGTTAATTTAAATATATCTGTTACCTACAGGCCTCCGGGACAATCACTCGAAAAAGATGTTGAAATGTACAGCGTTGTAAGGCAGTCACTTAATAACAGCGACTCACTGATATTAGGAGACTTTAACCTCCCCCATATCGACTGGGCGACACTGTCAGGTACAGAAGGCGAGTCATATAGAATGATCGATTTTTTATAAGAAAATTATCTAAGCCAAATGGTTTCTGAGCCAACTCGACAAAATAACATACTAGACCTTGTTATAACGACCCAAGATAACCTAGTCAGTAATGTCACGGTAGAACACCTCGGTTCTTGCGATCATAAATTAGTGCGCGTCGACATTAGAGCTCAAACATCAATGACTGAAAATAAAGTAATGGTGCCCAATTTCAAAAGAGCAAACTTCGTAGAAATCATATGAAAACTAACAGAAATACAACTATCAGATGACGGCAATGAAGAGGAAGCCTGGCTAAACTTTAAAAATCATTTACTCACTCAGCAGAACACATTCGTCCCTATGAGTGAAAACCGAAGTAACACTAATAAAAGCCCACCTTGGTTTAATAGCGAAATTACACACTCAGTCAAAGAGATAAAATTGTTTTACAGGTTAAAGAAAGAACATAGAACGGCCGAAAACATTAGACTTTATCATGATGCCAGGCGACGAGTAAAAAGATTAGTATGTCAGGCAAACCGTAAATATGAAGAAAATATTGCGGCACACTGTAAAAATAATCCGAAATCCTTCTTCAGTTACATAAACAACAGAAAGGTGATCAGAAGTGAATTGGACCTTTAACAAACAGTGACGGTGCACTAGTGACTGACAGCCAACACATTGCAACCTCTTAAACAATTACTTTTCCTCGGTGTTTAATATTAACAGCCTTCCCACCACTACCACCAACACCAGTACTAATGTAAATTTTGAGCATGCATTGCCTAACTTTGAAATAACAACCGATGAAGTCCTTAAAGCTCTTCAATCACTTAAAACAAATAAAAGTCCCGGACCTGACAAAGTATATCCTATACTGCTTAAAGAGGCAAAGAGCGAAATACTCTCCTCCCTCTGAGCCGTATTCAATATGTCCTTGCGACAAGGCATCGTCCCTTCGGATTAGAAAAAGGCTAACGTGACACCAATTTTTAAGAAAGGAGACAAAAAATTACCAGGTAATTACAGACCCATTAGTCTAACTTCAGTTGTAGGTAAGCTACTTGAGAACATAATTAGAGACAAAATTGTGAGCTACCTTGAAAGCCACTCATTAATTGGGGATTCACATCATGGCTTCCGTAACAAAAGATCCTGCCTATCAAACCTATTGACCTTCTATAACGACCTCTTCTCAGTTTATGACGTAACTAAATCATTAGACATAGTCTATCTTGATTTCCAGAAAGCGTTTGATAAAGTCCTACATCATAAATTAGTTTACAAATTAAAGCAAATAGGTATTGAGGGTCAATTACACCAATGGATCGCGAATTGGTTGAGCAACAGACAACAACGAATGGTGATTGACGGATTTAACTCAGAGTGGGCGCCGGTCACTAGTGGCGTCCCTCAGGGCTCGGTTCTTGGCCCAGTGCTCTTCATTATTTACATCAACGATGTGGATGTTGGACTCAATAATCGCATTAGTAAATTTGCAGACGACACAAAGATTGGTAACTCGGTTCTCACTGACAAAGACATGCAAAACCTCCAAGAGGATTTGCAGAAAATTTCAGCTTGGTCGGATAGATGGAAGATGCCCTTTAACGTAGACAAGTGCCAGGTCCTTCAAGTTGGAACAAGAAATAAGAAGTTCGATTACGAAATGCGCGGCGTTAAACTCAAAAGCGTTCAATGCGTTAAGGACTTGGGGGTCAAAATCGCGTCAAACCTTACAGTCTCACAGCAATGCATCGATGCAGCAAATAAAGCGAACAGAATGTTGGGCTTCATTAAAAGAAACTTTTTAGTCAAGAATAAAGATGTAATACTTCCGCTTTACAAAAGTTTAGCCAGACCCCACTTGGAATATGTGGTGCAGGTTTGGTCTCCCCACAAAGCAAAGGACATTGCTGAATTAGGTGTTCAGCGTCGGGCAACAAAAATGATCCCTTCCTTGCGCAACAAATCCTACGAAGAAAGGCTTTCCACCCTTAACATGTTCTCTCTTGAGAAACGTCGCCTCCGAGGAAAACTGATCGAATGTTTTAAAATACTTAATGGTTTCACGAATGTAGACAGATCAAAATTGTTTATGATCGATAACACTTTGCGAACGAGAAACAATGGCATAAGACTCAAATGTAGACAAGTAAATTCAGACTGCACCAAAAATTTTCCTCACCAACGTTGTAGTGCGAAAATGGAATAAACTTCCACCTTCAGTGGTCCAGTGTAACACAATTGACTCCTTTAAAAACAAGCTCGACCGTTACTTCCTTGAACTTAATATTAACTAGAGTAGAAATGCAACGTTTTGGAGCCATCTGATTAATGTAGAATCACTTAGGTTTAAGGACAGACCACCTAGTCTGGACCATGTGGTCTGTGTGGTCTGATTTTCTATGTAAATCTACGTAAATATCTCTCTCACAAGGTCTTTTATGTGGGAAATCCGTCCATTCTTCAGGTTTCATTAGCTTTAGACTATTTTTATCTGTGTTTCATTTCCGCCCACTTATCCCGCTTTCTGATTTATTTCTTCTTTTCTGTTTTCTTATATCTGCTGCTTCTTCATTTTGTTTATTCTTTGTCTTCCTCCGTTCACTTCTTAATATTCTGCTTCCTCTTTCTTCCTTTTATTACTGTTATCTTCTTTATCTTCTTCCCTTCTTCTTTTTCCATACCTTGTTACTTTTCTTGTTGTAGTTCGTATTCTAGCTCCTCATTTTCCTCCCCTTATTGTCTTCCTTTTCTCTTTATCTTCTTACAAATTATCCCTTTCTCCTCCTCCTTATTTTCTTTTTCTTCCTTTTCCTACGGCGTCTTTTTACCTCACCGTAACCTCATCATCTCTCTCTCTCTCTCTCTCTCTCTCTCTCTCTCTCTCTCTCTCTCTCTCTCTCTCTCTCTCTCTCTCTCTCTCTCTCTCTCTCTCTCTCTCTCTCTCTCTCTCTCTCTCTCTCTCTCTCTCTCTCTCTCTCTCTCTCTCTCTCTCTCTCTCTCTCTCTCTCTCTCTCTCTCTCTCTCTCTGTGTTTATTTTTCATATCCAACGTGTCCGTTTCTCTTATCGTATTTAACTCTTTCGCTGTAGTAGATATCACCATTAAATTTACTATCACTATATTACCTCCCAATCCACTGCCTACACATCACCACCACGCATTATTAACCTCATCATCAGACGTGTCCTCGTCTTCACCGTTAATAACACCACGATTCACTTCCACTATTATCCACTAATTGTTACTTTACAGAGACTTGTCTATTGACATCATATGCAATTTTTGTCACCTTTCTTTCATTATTATTCATGTAAGAAGTGTCACAAAACTGCCCGAAAAAGCACAGCACCTGTGCGAACGTGGCGACTACCGTGGAATTTTTTTCTAAATGCGTAGGAACTTTTCTGAAGGTGTGGGCATTTTTTTGAAGGCGTGGAAACTTTTCTGAAGGCGTGGAAGCTTTTCTGAAGGCGTAGGAACCTTTTTTTTATTTGTGAGGGGGCTGTATGGAAAACGTGACAAAGAAAAGCTGTACAAGAAGACGTGGGAACCTTTTTTTTTATTTGTGAGGGGGCTGTATGGGAAACGTGACAAAGAAAAGCTGTACAAGAACAAAAACAATAATATATTAAGACATCAATAAATAACAGTAGTATGAAAAAACTGAAAAAAAAACATGAATAGGAACAACGCTCAAAGACTTCAATAAATAACTAATACGAAATAACAACGAAAAATATGAACAATGACAACAATGATAAGAATAATAATTAAAGCGATCTATAAATAACATTAAAAATCAATATGAAATAACAACGAAAAAAATATCCCAGAAATTCCTTCCTTCTCAAGCGCCAATGAATGTGTTGATGTGCAGGGAAGGTTTGTGTGTGGCAAACAGGGTGAAGCGAATAACACACACACACACACACACACACACACACACACACACACACACAGTCGTACACCGCTATCACCGCTCCTACTGTCACGCTTGTAATGCCATAACCGTATTTCACTGTTTGGAGGGAGCTGAACCCCCCTCACCCCCTCTGCCCTCATCGCCTGCCTCCTCCTCCCTTCCCATCCCCCACCACACCTTCCGTTCTTACACCTTCCCTCTCCCCCTCTTCCCTTACAAAATCCTTCCCCTACCACACACCTCCCTATTCCCCTGTCCCCTCTTTCCTGCCCCTTCCCCTTACCACAACTCTCACCCTCTCTCTCTTACTCTCCTCCATGATCTCTTTTCTCTCTCTCCCTTCCCTCTTATCTCTCCCTTCATCACCTCCCATCATTGCCCTACTTCCCAACCTCTTCCCATTCCCCTTTTTTCACCCTCCCCCCTTCCCCTCCCCCTCCCATCTCCCCATCACCACAAATCACAGTCGCCTGATTTCCATGTCCTCCCCATCGCCCCATCCATCCTTCCTCTCCTCTATCTGACGCCACAATAGCCCCTTCCTCCTTCCCCTTGTCCCTTCCCTAACCCTTCCTCGTTTCCCTTTATTCAGAGTCAATCTCCCTTCCCCTCCCCTCCATCCTCCCTTCGTCCTGTGCTCTCTCTTATTTGCCCTTTGCCTTTTATATATATATTTTTCTTGTTTCCTCTTAGTCTCCTCTTTCCTAATATATTTCACCCTATATGCTTTTCCCCTCTATTTCTCCTTTTCTTCTTTACTCTCAACACTCCCCCACTTTATATAATTATGTTTGAAGGAAGGCAAAGACTGTCAAGTAAAAGTGGCACTTGTCAAGTTGTCATCCTCTTACACTTTACAAACTGTGAGTGGAGTAGGTAGGAAGACACCTACTGAAACATGTGCAAGCCACTACCGGTGAGGTATATATGGGAACCGAGGAGGGTGCTGAGGCCCTTCAAAAACCCTTCTCATGTCCTAACTAACCGTTTCCCTATTGTCTCATCAACACCAGAGAGTAGTCCAACATGCTCTCTAAACACAGATCCTCTCTCTTTCCACACCACACTACATTCACACAACATACACACCTTTTCCCAAAATTTGAAATTCAAAATTGCACACCATAGCATTGCCTCTGAGTCCCCGCATGGCGGGGGGGGCACAAATTCCCCCAAGGAGCACTCCCCTTCTGCCTGCCAACTTGAGAGGTGTCATGATAACTCATCGAACCTCTTTCTTCCCAATTTCTGCAATATTCGCGGTCTTCGTTCTAATTTTCATTTTGTGGAGCACCATCTCTCCTCGAAACCTCACCTTCTCTTCCTCACCGAAATACAGGTTTCTGAGGCTACTGACAGCAATTTCTACTATGTTCCCTCCTACTATCTCTATCCTAAAGTTCCTAAAGCTGGATGTTGCCTCTACGTGCGCAACGACATCACTTGCTCTTGTGCCCACGACATTGACTCTTTAAAATTTTCCACCATCTGGCGAAGACTTCATTGTCATTCTATTACTAAATACTGTTAATCTCTCACCTAACTCTATAAACTATGTAAAATTCTTTGACTATTTTAACTCTAAAGTGGAGCACATCTTGACCCACTCTCCCTTCGCTGAAATCTCCATCCTAGGATATTTCAATGTTCACCACCAGCTTTGGCTTCCATCCTCTTTCACTGACCAGCCTGGTGAACAAGCCTACAACTTTGCTTTCCTCAACTATCCAGAACAGTTGGTTCAGCACCCTACACGTATTCCCGACCATCTTTGAGACAGGCCCAACATACTAAACCACTTCCTTACCTCTAACCTTTCTACTTACTCTGTCAAACTGTTCTATCCATTGGGCTCCTCTGATCACAACCCTATTTCTGTATCCTGTCCTATCGCTCCTGTACATCTTCTGGACCCACCGAAGAGGCGATGCTTCTGGCATTTTGCCTCAGCTCGGTGGGACGACCTGAGGATGTACTTTTCCGATTTCCCGTGGATTGATTACTGGTTCCAGGAGAGACCCCTCTGTGTGTGCCCAGCGAATCACAGAGGTGATTGTCTCTGGAATGGAGGCATACACTCCACGTTCTTTCTCTACTGCTCATGCTAAAAAGTCTTGGTTTAATCACGCTTGTTATCGTGCTCACAAAAAAAAGCTCACAAAAGGTACCAGAGCCCTCGAACTCCCGCTAACCATGATCTCTACATTTCCGCCCGCAATCGTGCCAAATCTATTCTTCGACTTACCAAAAGCTCTTTCATTCATAAGAAATGTCAAAACATCGCTTACTCTACTTCTTCCAGAGACTTTTACACTCAGCCAAAAATATCTCCTCCAACTTCACTTCTTCTTCTTTCCCTCCTCTCCTTAACCCTGATAGCAGCACCGCCGTCTCTTCTATCTCTAAGGCTGAACTCTTCGTTCAAACTTTCTGTAACAACTCCAGTCTGGAAGATTCTGGGCATATTCCTCTTACTCATTCTCTCTCTGACTCCTTTATACCTGTTATTGAGATTCTTAATAACGATGTTTTCTATGCCCTCTCTAGCCTCAACTCTCAGAAGGCTTATGGACCTGATGGAGTGCCTCCTATTGTCCTTCAAAACTGTGCTTCCGTGCTGACACCCTGCCTGGTCAAATTCTTTCGCCTCTGCCTGTCAACATCTAAATTTCCTTCCTGTTGGAAGTACACCTTCATACAGCCTGTGCCTAAGAAGGGTGACCGTTCCAAACCCTCAAACTACCGTTCTATTAGTCGGTAACCCATTAGGGTTGATCGGTACCATATGAGGGGAATAATGCTCATAGTGATATTTGGCAAGTTAAATATCTCTAGAGTCTGAAAATATGTGATAGTTGACCGTTCCAATCCCTCAAACTTTTGAATCAATCCTTAACCGGAAGATTCAAAAGCACCTTTCCACTTCTGACCTTCTATCTGATCCCCAGTATGGGTTCCACAAGGGGTGTTCTACTGTCCATCTTCTTGATCCTTTAACTGACTCTTGGTCATCCTCTCTTAGCCGTTTCAGTGAAACTTTCTCAGTTGCGTTAGACATATCGAAAGCCTTCGATAGAGTCTGGCACAAGTCTTTGATTTCTAAACTACCCTCTTTAGGATTCTATCCCTCTCTCTGTTCCTTTATCTCCAATTCCCTTTCCGGCCGTTCAATCTCTGCTGTGGTAGACGGTCACTGTTCTTTCCCTGACCTATCAACAGTGGTGTTCCACAGGGCTCTATTCTATCACCCACTCTCTTCCTGTTATTCATCAATGATCTTCATTCCATAACAAACTGTCTTATCCACTGATACGCTGATGACTCCACTCCGCATTATTCAACTTCTTTCAACAGAAGACCCTCTCAAGAGGAAGTACATGACTCCTGACTGGAGGCTGCAGAACGCTTAACCTCAGACCTTGCTATCATTTCCGATTGGGGTAAAAGGACCCTTGTGTCCTTCAATGCCTCAAAAACCCAGTCTCTCCATTTATCAACTCGACACAATCATCCAAACATCTATCCCCTATTTTTCGACAACACTCAGCTGTCGCCTTCTTCAACACTAAACATCCTCGGTCTATCCAACTCAAAATCTTAACTGGAAACTTCACATCTCCTCTCTCACTAAATCAGCTTCTTCGAGGTTGGGCGTTCTGTATCGTCTCCGCCAGTTCTTCTCCCCCGCACAGTTGCTATCCATATACAGGGGCCTTGTCCGCACTCGTATGGAAAATGCATCTCACGTGTGTGGGGCTCCACTCACACAGCTCTCTTGGACAGCGTGGAGTCTAAGGCTCTTCGTCTCATCAGCTCAACTCCTCTTACTGATACCCTCCTACCTATTAAATTCCACCGCCATATTGCCTCTTTTCTATGTTCTATCGATATTTTCACGCTGACTGCTCTCCTGAACTTGCAAACTGCATGCCTTCCCCCCTTCCGCGGCCTCGCCGCACACGACGTTCTACTCAAGCTCATCCCTTTACTGTCCAAATCCCTTACGCACGAGTTAACCAGCATTTTCACTCTTTCATCCCTCACGCTGGTAAACTCTGGAACAATCTTCCTTCATCTGTATTTCCTCCTGCTTACGACTTGAACTCTTTCAAGAGGAGGGTATCAGGACACCTCTCCTCCCGAAATTGATCTATCTTTCGGCCACTCCTCTGGACTCTTTTTAAGAGCAGTGAGTAACGGGCTTTTTTTTATTATTGTTTCCTTTTTTATGCCCTTGAACTGTCTCCTTTGCTGTAAAAAAAAGCACTTATCTCATTAGTTTCCAACTTTTTCCTTTCTCTTTTTCGGGTGGTGGCAGGGGACGGTCACTCCATACATAGACATTAACGAATCTATATTTTCTTTCAGGCAGTGAGAGGGAGAGGGGTTGGGGTGGGTGCTACACATACAAAGAGTCCCATACATGATTTTTTTCTTCTAAGGAAATGATTGGTGGAAGAGATGGAGAAAGAGATAACATAAACGGACGCACGTACACATTTCAGTCTCTTTTCTTTGGTCAGTGAGAGGGCGGGGAGGTGGGTATTCCATATGCAAAAGATCACACATATATATTTTTTCTCTCCCAAACCCTTGATCTGCAGAGAGGCAACAGTAATGGCGGCCCAAACGTCGACTTCCAGCACTTGGTATCTGGCTTGGGCCTGCACTGAATCTTGCCTAGCCATTCATGCAGGGAGATGGTGGTGGGGGTTGAGGGAGGAGTAAGGGGGAGGGAGGAGGAAGGGAAAGGGAGGAAGGGAGAGGAGGAGAGAGCGGAAGAGGGTGAGGCAGAAAGTGTTGAAGACGAAGAGGAAGACAGAGCAAGGAGGAGGAAGAGTGATGCTGATGTAGAAAGAGTAAAAGATGCGGAAAGAGATGAGAGGGAGAGGAGAAGGAGGAAGAGGAAGGGGGGAGAAGGGCAGAGGGAAGGGGAGAGGTGGAAAGGGATAGGTGGAAAGGGTGAGGCAGGAAGTGTTGAAGATGTGGAGGAAGAGAG
The DNA here is from genome assembly GCF_024679095.1 of Eriocheir sinensis. Taxonomy (NCBI): domain Eukaryota; kingdom Metazoa; phylum Arthropoda; class Malacostraca; order Decapoda; family Varunidae; genus Eriocheir; species Eriocheir sinensis. The sequence goes on along the minus strand of NW_026112039.1, from coordinate 150,436 downwards.
ATCAAAAGGAGAAGCAAGGGAGTGATGCGAAGGAAGAAAGAGTAAAAGATGTGGAGGGAGAGTAAGAGGAGGAAGATGATGGAGTGTGAGTAAGAGAGGGGAAGGGAGGAGGTATGGTGGGAGTGTGTGTTGAGAAGGGGAGGAGGAAAGAGCAGGGGCGAGGAAAGGGGGAGGTGGAGATATAAAGAGTGGATGAAGGGGACGGAGAAAGTAAGGGGATGGAGTGTGAGGGAGGGTAAGACGGGGCGGGAAAGGTATGTGGAGAAGGAGAGGAAGAGGAGGAGGGAAGGGAGAGGGAAAGTTGGAAGGAATTATAGAGGGAGAAGAAAGGGGAAATAGAGAAGTGAAGGAAAGGTAGCGGGCAGGTGGTAGGAAAGAACTGAAAAATGAAACTGAAAACATAGCAAAATATAGGGAAGGAGCATGGAAGGAAGAGATGGAAGGGATGGTGAGTAGTGGAGTAGGATGAAAGAAAATGTGAGAAGGGAAACAGGAAAGGATGGATGGAAAAGATATGGCGGCAAGGAGATATGGAGGAAAAAAGGGAGAATATAAGAAAAAGCAAAAAAAAAAAAAAAAAAAAAAAAATTAAGACAATTAAAAGAAAAAAAAAAAAAAACAAAAGCAAACCCACCAAAAAAAAGGAACAGTAGAAATAAAGGAATTAAAAATATATAAAGGAGAACAACGAAAATGTAAGAGATGAATAGAAAAGCAGAGAGGAAATAGGCAAATTTAAAGAAGGCGAAATAAAAGGAAAGAAGACAAAGAGAAGCAAAGAAAGGAGAGAAGGAAACAAGGAGATAAAGAGGCTGCCAGAAGATAAATTACGATCTTTTGAAGAGACAAACGGACTGAACGATTTATAAAGAAGAGAAAGGAGAAGAAAGAGACAATGACAAATGGAGACAGGAAGAGGACGACCGACACACGAAGAGGAAGAAAGAGACAGGAAGAAAAAAAGAAAGAAAACAAACAAAATATATATAAACAGAAGACACACAGAATGCCAAGACACGAGAGAAAACGACGTAATGGAAGTGAAAGTGTTGCAGAAAACTGGAGAAAAACAAAAAAAACACGTGAATGTTGTGGAAAAAAGAAGATAAAAAAAGTTTGCAAGGAAAGAAAAATCTGAAAAAATGGAAACGAATAAAGAAGAGTGAGAAAAGAAAAAAGGGGAGGGCGAGAAAGACACAGTGGGAAGAATAAAAAAAAGTTAGGAGAAAATGAACACGAGAAAGTAAGTAAAGAGATTATGGACAGAAAAAACAAGGAAACAGAGGAGAGACAGACGAGAGAGAGAGAGAGAGAGAGAGAGAGAGAGAGAGAGAGAGAGAGAGAGAGAGAGAGAGAGAGAGAGAGAGAGAGAGAGAGAGAGAGAGAGAGAGAGAGAGAGAGAGAGAGAGAGAGAGAGAGAGAGAGAGAGAGAGAGAGATACGGGGGGGAGAGAGACAGAGAGGTTGAGGCTGAGGAAAGAGAGCAAAGAGGAAGTGTGAAGTGTTTACGAAATAGGCCAAGATTTGTTCCTCGAGTTATTTGTTTCCTCCTGACGCGGGAAGGAAGGAGAGAGAGAGAGAGAGAGGAAGGAAGAGAGAGAGAGAGGAAGGAAGGAAGGAAGGGAGGAGGAGGATAAGAAGAGAGGAAAGCCAGATCCAGTTTTCTGTATCACTTGCTCTTTCTTTTTGTGTGTGTGTGTGTGTGTGTGTGTGTGTGTGTGTGTGTGTGTGTGTGTGTGTGTGCGTGTGTTTGTCACTTTGGGAGTCATCAATCACTCATCTCTTTTCTTTCAGGTATTTTTCAATTCGTTTCATTTTTTCTGCTTCGTTTTAAAACATTTTCGTGGCTCTGTTCGTTGCTTCGTTAGTCTCTTAGTCAAGCAATCCGTCGGTCAGTCGTCCAGTTTGTCTGTCTGAATTTGTTTGACTCTATATGAAGCTAGTTAATGACTCTCCCGATTTTTTCTGCTTATCTCTCAGCGTGTCTGCCTGCCTGTCTGTCTGTCTGTCTGTCTGTCTCTGTATTTCTCTCTCTCTCTCTCTCTCTCTCTCTCTCTCTCTCTCTCTCTCTCTCTCTCTCTCTCTCTCTCTCTCTCTCTCTCTCTCTCTCTCTCTCTCTCTCTCTCTCTCTGTGCCAGCGGGGTCGTGTACTGCAGGAAACGTTTTAGGCTTCGCTAAACTAAAACCTTGACTCGCGAGGCTCAGGGCGGAGAAAAGAAAGAGAAAATAAGAAAGAAACTGCACAGAAAGAAAAAAAAAAATACAGCACCTCGGAGATAAAAAAAAAAATGCCAAAGTAATGAGAGAACGCACATAAAAAGGAGAGATACTTGCACACCTTTGCTCTAAAAATAAAGAATATAATGAATAGCAAACAGGGAAATAAATATCATGATACTTACAGATGAAAAAGGAAGAAGGCAGAAAGTTCATACGAAAATAAAATACCAAGATGAAACACATGCAAATCTTCACATTCCTCCTCGACTCCCCCTAAAAATAAGAAAAAAAGAAAATTAATTGCAAATAAAGAATAAAACTGTCAGAGCAATGTCATGGCAACAGGTGAAAAATATAAAGGTTAAAACAAAAAGAACGAAAAAAAAAAAAGAAAACCTGTGCGCACCTTCACCCCTCAAATAACTAAAAGAAAAAATAATGAATTGCTCGGAAGGAAAACAATGACAACGTTAAAATGAAAAAGAAGAAAAATTAGAGAATTCAAATTGCATTCACTAAACATCTTATGCAACAGCACAGCAAAGAAAATAATGAGAAGCTAAAAAAATCATCAAATAACTCAACCTCCATCAACCAAACACTAAACATTAAAAAAAAACTTATATACCAGAGAAAAAAATAATATATAACAGTGATACAAAAAGTGATGAAACAGAATCCAACAGTGACTTTAATTCAGAATAAAAATAGGAAAACTGTTATTGAAAAGAAGACAAGTGAGAATACTTATGGAAACACTTTACTGGATGACAAAAAAAATGAAAAAGAAAAAAAAGAAAATCGAAAAAAAGAAAGAAAAAAAACCCATCTTATAGAATAAACAAATGGAAGTTATTAGCAAGGAACGATTAGTGATCGAATATAAAAACAACGCGAAAAATCAAAAGTGAGTAAATATGAAACAAATTGAAATAGTTTAGTTAGACACCAATGGGAAATCAGAGAGCAGCCTTCAACTCATTCACTGACACAAAACATTAAGAACATATTGAAAAACTAAAGCAAAAAATGGTTTAGTGGACGGCCATAAATATCCAAGACCTCCCGTCACGTTACCGAGTGGAAAACGGGAGGCACGGACTGGAAAGAGAGAGTGGGAGGAAAGGCGCGGAGGGGAAAGGGAGATAAGGAGGAAGGGAGAAACTTGTAGGCAGGCTGGTGGAGGGAAAGGAAGATGTATAGGGAGGTGAAAGGAACAAAGGAGAGAGAAATAGGGAGAGGTGGAGGGAGAGAGCGAGGGATATTCGTGGGAAGGTAGAGAAAGGGAGGAAGAGAACAAAGGGAAAAGAGGAAGGATGGAGGTGGCAGTGAGGTAGAGATATTCGTAAGAAGGTAGAGAGGAAGGAGAGAATTAGAAATATTGGTAAACAAAGAGGGAGAATAGTGAAAATAGCCAGACAGATGAAACACAGAAGGCAAGGAAGTAGAGTTAGGACTGGATAAACCAAACTTCAGTCGGCATACAGAATAATCTTAAATGATATCAACTCTAAAATAACACAACAAAACGTAGTATTGAACATAAAACATTAATGGTCCATAATTTTCTGCCAACCATAAAAACTGATGGATGCAATTATACACCTCCTCAAATTATATTTAGCATTAGTTAGACCTCATCTTGACTATGCGGTTCAGTTCTGGTCACCTTACTATAGAATGGATGTCAAAATGTTAAAATCGGTGCAGAGGAGAATGACTAAGATGATTCAGGGGTTGAGAAACTTGCCATACGAGGAAAGACTCAAACAGTTAAACTTGCATTCTCTAGAAAGGCGAAGGGTGCGTGGAGACATGATCGAGGTTTATAAATGGATGAAGGGCTTTAATAAGGGAGATACTCATAAGGTTTTGTTGGTAAGAGAACCGGGTAGGACACGAAGTAATGGGTTTAAACTGGATAAATTCAGATTCAACAGGGACATAGGCAAAAATTGGTTTACTAACAGGGTGGTGGATGAGTGGAATAGGCTTAGCAGTAATGTGGTGAGTGCCAATACAATTGTCACATTCAAAATTAGATTAGATATATTTATGGACAGGGATATTAGGTGGGATTAGATACACGGGAGCTTAGGGTCAAAGGAGCTGCCTTGTATAGGCCTACCGGCCTCTTGCAGACTCCAACGTTCTTATGTTCTTATGTTCTTACCTAAAGGATAATAGGAAACACAATAAACTGGAAGGACGCGCAAAACAACCGTCAAAAAGAAAAGGAGCTGTCCACTACTATAAACTTAAACCCAGACAGAGAGAAAGATACAGAGATAGGAAGATATTCAAGGAGATTAAACGGAAGGAAAAGACGAATGGAGCGAGTTTTTGACACACGGAAGGGAGGGATGGATATAAATAAGAGACTGAAAAGATAAACATTTGTAAAGGGAGCAGCGTGGGCAAATACAGCATAATATAAATAGAAGAGGAAAGGGAAGTGGGGTGGGGAAGCAATAGAGCGGGTGCCGTAACGAGGGTGGAATGTAAAAAGGATCTACAAGTCGGACAGGAAAACAACACTCAGCGCCTCACAAAGCTTGGCGTGGGTGGTCTGAGCGGCTTACTGAAGCTTACGCCCATACTCCGAGCTCTCCCTCCCTCCGCCATTCCCTCGACGTCAGTTGCAACAATATCATTACGCCAGACTCCCAACGAGCTGTCTATGAACCTCTGTTACGGGTTACTGGCCACGCCCAACAGTTTATACCGTACTGCCCTTTCAGTATTATTATGGCGCATAGAAGTCGAGAAGAAAGGAATTGGAAGTGAAAGATGAGGAATTCAAATCAAACGAGAAAGAGTTTAAAGCTGACACAGGTTGATAATAAAATAATGTAAAAACAAATAATAATAAATGAATATATAAACGTAAATTCTTAGGACACTTATGTCACTATTCCGATTCAATAGAGAAAAAGATTGCAGAACATCCTGTGGAATAACTTTGATGCCATTTTGAGAACACGGACAAGTGGTGAGGAAGAGAGGAAGAAAAGCAGAGATAACGTGTTTTTTTTTTTTTTTTTTTTTTATTTTTTTTTTATTTTTTACGTCGTGGCCTGTTCCCCGGTAGGCTTCTCCCCGGTGGATCCTGATAGTCGGTCCAAGGCTTCCCGGTAGGTCCTGATTGTCGGCCCAGCCCGTTCTGGCGCAGGCGAGTGTTTATAGTGGCGCCATCTTGCATTGGCTCATGCTGTCCTCCCGGAGCTCATCTTTAATCCTAGAATCTAGAGTCCGGGTTGATAGGTGGTCTTCTGGACAGCATGTTGGTAGTTTTAAGCCACTCGGGGGCGGCTGAAAAATCCCAGCTTGGTGGCACCGGGCGGGGATTGAACTCGCGTCCTCCTGAACGCGGGGCCATCCTGCTATCCGTTCAGCCACCGCCTACCCCAATGTGTGTGTGTGTGTGTGTGTGTGTGTGTGTGTGTGTGTGTGTGTGTGTGTCACCTGCAAGACACTCGCCGACGCGAGCCTGATCAGGAAGTGTAAGCAAAGGCTTGGCCCTTAATCCAGGCGGAGAGAGTAAGTCATCCCCCCCCCCCCGTCTCTCTCTCTCTCTCTCTCTCTCTCTCTCTCTCTCTCTCTCTCTCTCTCTCTCTCTCTCTCTCTCTCTCTCTCTCTCTCTGCCCATCATAGCACACAGGACGCACCGGGCCTCGGTAAGTGTATCATTATGCAGATTAAACCAAACGGACGCGAGCATGTAATAGGAAAGAACATGAGACAGAGATTAAACAGCGGCCGGGCATCCACTCCAAGGCAGTGCTTCACTTAAAGAAAACGAGGAATGAAGACGTGGATACGGAAACACGAGGCCAGGAGGAGCAAAGCTAAATAATAATAACAATAAAAATGATAGTAATTATAGTAATGGAGTTGGGGATGTTTCATTAAGGTATCAAAGGACTAATTTGAGGCTGGCTTGATGGCAAGGAAGTGAGGGAAGGAGAGGAGAAGAGGAGGGAAAAGGGGGGCGATGTGGAGGCGGGTAAAGGGAGGAGAAGGGAAGGTACAGAGAAGAATAGGAAGGAGGAAATAGAGTAAAAAGAAGAGTAGGGTGAAATAGAAGAATGGAAAGGAGGAAATACAGAGAAAAGAAAGAGAATACTGCATGGGGAGAGATAGTTATGTGGAGGAAGGAGAAAAAGGGTATTATGAAAGAAGGGGATGCTGCTGAGGGACAAAGGGTGAGAGGGGTTACGAGGGGAAGGAAGGTGAAAAGGGAAGTGCAAGAAGGAGAAAACGAATGAAAGGGCAAAGAAAAACAGTTCAAAACTGTGTTTGGATATGACTGAGGCTGAAGAAGGGAAGAAGGAAGGGAAGAAGGGAGAGAGGTAACACAAATGAATGAGTAAAAGGTCAGGTGGGTAGGAAGGAGGAAAAGAAAAGAGAAAAGGCAAGAGCAAGAAGGAAGAAAAGAAGGAGTAAAGAGGGAGAGTAAGTTTTGTCATGATTTTTTTCAGTTACTTCGCCTGTTTCTTCTCATTTTACTTAACTTTTATTTCGTTGATTCACAGCCGAGGAAACATCTGGCGGCGAAAGACGACTTTTTTGTGACATAAGGGGAAGTGAAAATTACGAAAAGCTTCACGTTTTGTTTCAAGTCATGATTTTTTGTCCAGATTTTTGTTGATAAACCGAAAGTTATTATAAAAACCCTTACTACTTCATTATTACGACGGAAACTGTGTGTTTGATGGACACACACACACACACACACACACACACACACACACACACACACACATCATTAGCTCATCAGTCGCCTCCGCAAACTCTGATATGAAAAAAATATCAATCTCTACTAAAACGTCCAATTCTACACCGTCCAATAAATCGTTCTGATCCACGCATCCACCTGTGTACACCTGCCTGGCCATCCACCCGTCCCCCACACCTGTTCATCCACCCGTCCCTGCACATCTATCTACCAATCCACTATTACCACCCAATCCACCCTCACAAACCAATCCACCATCACGGGTCACTGTCAAACGTACATCATGATTAAAGGAGACAGGTTTGTTGCGGCAGTGATAAACATGAAGCTCAGGTGAGTCGTGTTACCTGGCCGCCAGCTCGGTAATTAGTGGCTGCAAATGAGCGCCGGACAGGTGGGCGGGCGGCCAGCAGGTCAGGTGGCGCTGATTGCTGCGCTGTCTTTTTTTTTTTTTTTTTTTTTTTTACATTGCGGCCTATTGCGCCGGTAGGCTTCTTCCCGGTGGATCCTGATGGTCGGTCCAAGGCTTCTTTCCGGTGGGTCCTGATGTTCGGCCCAGCCCGTTCTGGCGCAGGCGAGTGTTTATAGTGGCGCCATCTTGCATTGGCTCATGCTGCCCTCCCAGAGCTCATCTTTAATCCTTGAATCTAGAGTCCGGGTTGATAGGTGGTCTTCTGGACAGCATGTGGGTAGTTTTAAGCCACTCGGCGGCGGCTGAAAAATCCCAGCTTGGTGGCACCGGGCGGGGATTGAACTCGCGTCCTCCTGAACACGGGGCCGTTACTCTAACGACTCAGCCACCGCCTCCCCCGACAGTCTGTCTTGCTGTCATAATTATCGATCTGTTTGTATTTTGGTTCATTTTTTTAAATCTGTGTCTGAGCTTGTTTCTCCTTTATCCGTTTGCTTGTCTTTTCGCTTATCTGTCTGTATCTGTATATGTCTGTCTGTCTGTCTGTCTCTGTCTCCCTTATAATAGTACTGTTCTTTACCTTTACATATTTTCTCTTTCCTCCCAATTGCTTTTTTTCTCTTTTCTTTTTCTTGATTTCTTTTCTTTCCTTTTCCGTTCCATTCGTAATCCTCTCTCTCAAATTACTTTGTCCGTGAGTAATTCCGTTTGTGTGTGTGTGTGTGTGTGTGTGTGTGTGTGTGTGTGTGTGTGTGTGTGTGTGTGTGTGTGTGTGTGTGTGTGTGTGTGTGTGTTAACATTCATATTATTCTTTGTCTTTCTATCTATCTATCTCTCTGTCTCTCTCTAAAGCCTTTCCACTTAACTCACCTCTCCCCTTTCACTCTCTCCTTACCCAGCCTCATGGAGGTACCCAGCCTCTCCCCGATCCCACAAACCTCCCCACAAAGTCTTCCCCCTCACAGATGTCACCCAACCCTTTCCTCTACCCCAGTCCCTATCATCCCCACTTCCCCCTCCACTCCCTCCTCCTTCCACCACCATCACACCGCTGCCTCCCACACCAAACTAACACCACTACCCCCCTTCCTCCTCCTCTTCCCCCTCCTCCTCCCCCTCCAAAACATCGCTGCCTCCCACACCAAACTAACACCACTACCCCCCATCCTCCTCCTCTTCCTCCTCCTCCTCCCCCTCCAAAACACCGCTGCCTCCCACACCAACCTAACACCACTACCCCCCTTCCTCCTCCTCTCCCTCCATAACACCCCTCTCCCTCCGCAGGTGCTGCCCACAGAACCCTGGAGGCGGATCAGCTGTGTCCCACCTGTCCTTACTTCCTGCCCACATCCGTCGAGGTCACCACACCTGTGGGCATCCCGGCCAACCTCACCTGCGGCGTCAGGCAGCTCGGGGACAAGAAGGTGAGAGGAGGAGAGGAAGGGAGATCAGATTTTACCTAGCCCTTAAGGGGGGAGCCTGGGGGGTACCTCCTGGGCCTTTGAAATAGTATGTTGTTTGTTGGTGTAAATCAACGACATTTTGTGAATTTCGTGAAATTTGGGTGAATGTGTATGGGAGACTCAAATAAAGCTTTTTTTTTTAATTCAGACTTAATTTTTACTTAACTGCTTTGGAAAAAAAAAACATATAAACCGTGTATATCTACTTTCTCATTTTGAAAATTTTTGATTCTTTTGTGTTGTTTTCGAGAAAAAAAAATGCACTTTTTTTCACTAATAATTTTCTTCACTTTTTCTCTCGTTTTCATTTTATATTTTTAAAAGTTAAAAAAATGAAAAAAAAAAAGTCATTTGTTTGTAGTTTCTATTGATACCTTACAATAGACTGTCAGATATTTTGTAGATTTTCTGAAATTTTTGAAGTGTAAAAAACAAATTTTCGAGATTTTGGCTCCTAAAGATTTTTTTTCCATTTCCTGTGTCTTGCTATTTGTATTTATTTGACTGGCACGAAACATTCACATATGATTGTTTATACCTTGTTCACTTACTGGAGAAGGATAAGGCATCTAAAAACTATTATCACTCCAAGGTGAAGGTGTCATAAGGCGCCACATTCCTCATCCATCTTCTCTTTTCGCTTTTTCTTTGCCTTAGGTGTTGCACGCCTGGCTCTTTCCGTATCCAGCCACTGCAGAGAGTCTTGTAATCTTGCTCCAGTCCTGAGGAGAGGCATTATGATACTTCCTTCTGTATATCCAAAGTTACAATCAAGTGCTGGATGTTGTACCAGGATCAGAACCCTCGAGAGGCCGTAAAACTTGACTTTCTGGCACTAGATCCAAACTTTTGAATGAAGAGACTCATTAGGGTTCTGGGTGGCACCCTCCAAGCATCTCTGAGTCATACCAGGAGTGTTGGCGCGCGAGTCAGGCTATGACGGAACAGCGCGGGGCATTTAAATATCTTAATGGGACGCTGTTTTTTTTAAGTCTACAAAAATAAGCTTCATTACCTGGTAGTACATGAGATCTCCGACATGTTGAGTGAGAAAAACTAATTTAGTCAGTTCCAAAAATATTCGTCGAAATATTGGTCATAATGGTCTTGGGTGAGGAAGGAGATGAGGCGGTAAACAGGAGACGAATGTGAGGAGTGAGGAGAGAAAAGGAGGTTGGAGTTCACCTATTCCTTTCTGTTCGTGAGTGAAAGAGGGGAAAAGGAGATGAGGAGAAGAAAGGAAAAGGAGGTGAGGAGAAGATGAGGAGCAGGAGGTGAGGATATGAGGTGAAGTGGATATTAATGTTTAAGGTGAGGAGACAAAAGGAGCTCTGAGTTCATCTATTCCTGTTCTTGGGTGAAAGAGGAGAAAGAGGAGGTGAGGAGAAGATGAGGAGCAGGAGGTGAGGAAAAGAATAAGTAAGAAGAGAGGAGAGAAAAGGACCTATGAGTTCATCTATTCCTTCCTCTCCCTGGTGTTCCTGTGTGAGGGTTGGAAGGAGAAGATAAGGGGCAGGTAAAGAGGCAAGGTGGAGACAGAAGAGACACGGTGAGCAGAGATGAGGGGGAAGAAGGTGATAAGAGGGAAGAGAAAAGGAGCTCAGAACTCGTCTATTCCTTCCTTGTTAATGGTTTTCATGGGCGAGGGTTACGAGGTGAGGGACAGGTGAGGAGATAAGGTGAGAAGAGAAGAGGGAAGAAGGTGAAAAGAGTAGAGGAAATGAGTGAGAAGAGATTAAAGGAGTTCAGAGTTAACCTACTCCTTCTGTTCCTGGTTATACTGTGTGAGAGTTGGGAAAAGGAGATGAAGGACAGGTGAGGAGAGAAGGTGAAAAGAGGAAAGTGAGAAGAGAGGAAAGAAAGTGAGAAGACAGGGGAGAAAGGGAGGTCTGAGGTCACCTATTCCTGACTCTTCCTGCTTTTCTTGGATGAAGGTTAGAAGGAGGAGATGAGGGGAAGAAGGTGTGGTAGAGGTGAGGAGATGAAAAGGAGACAAGAAGGTGAGAAGAGAGACAAGGAAAGAGTTACCTTATTCCTCTCTTGTTCCTGCTCTTCCCGTGTAAGGATTGGAGGGACACGAGGGGCAGGTGAGGAGACGAGAAGGTGGGTGAAAGGGAGGCGAGATGATGATGATGAGGCGAGAAAGCCGAGGTGAGAAGAGAGGAGAGAAAAGAAGCTCTAACTTTACCTCTTTCCTGTTACTGCTTTTACTGGCTAAGGATGGAACGAAAAGATGAGGAAGAAGAAGGGGAAGTTAAACGATAGAAATGGAGAGAGAGATGAATTGATATGTAGATGGATAGGTTATGTATATATATATATATATATATATATATATATATATATATATATATATATATATATATATATATATATATATATATATATATATATATATATATATATATATATATATATATATATATATATATATATATATATATATATATATATATATATATATATATATATATATATATATATATATATATATATATATATATATATATATATATATATATATATATATATATATATATATATATATATATATATATATATATATATATATATATATATATATATATATATATATATATATATATATATATATATATATATATTCGCTCGCTTAGTCGTAGACCTTTCCTATCATTGCAGGCGAAGCGAGGAAAGAACGAGTGGGTATCGCAGCTTACTGCAATTATCGCAAACTCCTGCAGGGATTCATCGTGAGCACATCGTGAGCACCTGCGACGTACGCACGATTATTGCAATGGGTAAAGAATGTTGCTCGACTGCTGCTCGACTGGCTCTCGTTTACAGTTCGACTTCGCAACGATGTACTGCAATTAATCGTGACCACCTGCTGGGTGTCCCCACAGGGATGTGAATGAGGAGTGGGTCTGCCTGCCTGTACACTAACCAATCTACCCCTGCAGCAGCAACGCCAACACCATGAGTCTACCTGCCTGTACACTAACCAATCTACCCCTGCAGCAGCAACGCCAACACCATGAGTCTACCTGCCTGTACACTAACCAATCTACCCCTGCAGCAGCAACGCCAACACCATGAGTCTACCTGCCTGTACACTAACCAATCTACCCCTGCAGCAGCAACGCCAACACCATGAGTCTACCTGCCTGTACACTAACCAATCTACCCCTGCAGCAGCAACACCATGAGTCTACCTGCCTGTACACTAACCAATCTACCCCTGCAGCAGCAACGCCAACACCATGAGTCTACCTGCCTGTACACTAACCAATCTACCCCTGCAGCCAACACCATGAGTCTACCTGCCTGTACACTAACCAATCTACCCCTGCAGCCAACACCATGAGTCTACCTGCCTGTACACTAACCAATCTACCCCTGCAGCCAACACCATGAGTCTACCTGCCTGTACACTAACCAATCTACCCCTGCAGCCAACACCATGAGTCTACCTGCCTGTACACTAACCAATCTACCCCTGCAGCCAACACCATGAGTCTACCTGCCTGTACACTAACCAATCTACCCCTGCAGCAGCAACGCCAACACCATGAGTCTACCTGCCTGTACACTAACCAATCTACCCCTGCAGCACCGCCAACACCATGAGTCTACCTGCCTGTACACTAACCAATCTACCCCTGCAGCCAACACCATGAGTCTACCTGCCTGTACACTAACCAATCTACCCTGCAGCCAACACCATGAGTCTACCTGCCTGTACACTAACCAATCTACCCCTGCAGCCAACACCATGAGTCTACCTGCCTGTACACTAACCAATCTACCCCTGCAGCCAACACCATGAGTCTACCTGCCTGTACACTAACCAATCTACCCCTGCAGCCAACACCATGAGTCTACCTGCCTGTACACTAACCAATCTACCCCTGCAGCCAACACCATGAGTCTACCTGCCTGTACACTAACCAATCTACCCCTGCAGCCAACACCATGAGTCTACCTGCCTGTACACTAACCAATCTACCCCTGCAGCCAACACCATGAGTCTACCTGCCTGTACACTAACCAATCTACCCCTGCAGCCAACACCATGAGACTACCTGCCTGTACACTAATCTACCAGTTCAGCCAACACCATGAGTCTACCTGCCTGTACACTAACCAATCTACCCCTGCAGCCAACACCATGAGTCTACCTGCCTGTACACTAACCAATCTACCCCTGCAGCCAACACCATGAGTCTACCTGCCTGTACACTAACCAATCTACCCCTGCAGCCAGCAGCCAACACCATGAGTCTACCTGCCTGTACACTAACCAATCTACCCCTGCAGCCAACACCATGAGTCTACCTGCCTGTACACTAACCAATCTACCCCTGCAGCCAACACCATGAGCCTACCTGCCTGTACACTAACCAATCTACCCCTGCAGCCAACACCATGAGCCTACCTGCCTGTACACTAACCAATCTACCCCTGCAGCCAACACCATGAGTCTACCTGCCTGTACACTAACTAATCTACCCCTGCAGCCAACACCATGAGTCTACCTGCCTGTACACTAACCAATCTACCCCTGCAGCCAACACCATGAGTCTACCTGCCTGTACACTAACCAATCTACCCCTGCAGCCAACACCATGAGTCTACCTGCCTGTACACTAACCAATCTACCCCTGCAGCCAACACCATGAGTCTACCTGCCTGTACACTAACCAATCTACCCCTGCAGCCAACACCATGAGCCTACCTGCCTGTACACTAACCAATCTACCCCTGCAGCCAACACCATGAGCCTACCTGCCTGTACACTAACCAATCTACCCCTGCAGCCAACACCATGAGTCTACCTGCCTGTACACTAACCAATCTACCCCTGCAGCCAACACCATGAGCCTACCTGCCTGTACACTAACCAATCTACCCCTGCAGCCAACACCATGAGTCTACCTGCCTGTACACTAACCAATCTACCCCTGCAGCCAACACCATGAGCCTCATTGACTTTATCGACAGTGACACTGTGAAGAATCCTCAGCTAGTGGCAGTTAGTGGCCTTTGAGAGACTGCACATAATGACCCTCCAGTATGTTGCACAGCTGATACAGAAAAGGAAGAAAAGGAAAGGGGGGCTGGTGGAGAAACTTTGGTCTTCTTGCTCTTTTTGGAGGGTTTGCTTCCCTCCCTCTCCTTCGGTATGATGTAGAAGGGGTCCTGAAGGGGACAAGACGTTGTGTGGCACACTGTAGAAACCAAGCGAGGGAGCGTCCTCCTCCTTCTCCTCCTCCAAAGATTGCTCCCTCCCTATAGAATGGAGCACGGCCCTTTGCCAAAGGAGGCCCGTAGCGGGGTGCAGACAGACCGACTCTATCGGCGATCGAAATCTAGCCGATCAAGTGGGCCCTTCCCTCTCACATTTTCTACCTCCCGTTCATCTCCATTATTCTTTCCTATTCTCGTTTCTTAATGTCCTTCTCTCCCTCCTAAATTCCCTCCGTTTTCTACTGTTTGTTCTTCCTCCTTCCCTTCTTCAATCCCTTTTCAACCTTCCTCTCCTCTTTTCCAGTTCTTCCTGCCTTCATCCCAGACACTCTTTCAGCCTAATGATAACTCACCCCTCCCTTCCCTGTTCCAACTTTGGAGCCCAGTAATTACTCTTAGGCTCCGTCCTTTGCCCTCTTATGATTCTATGTCCTCCGGGCCGTGGTTATGCGCAGTTAAGGCATATCAAGACCTGACAGACACGAAACAATACTCAGATTTCGTCTAACTACTATTTCTACTACTACTACTACTACTACTACTACTACTACTATATTGTTTAAGAGAGAGAGAGAGAGAGAGAGAGAGAGAGAGAGAGAGAGAGAGAGAGAGAGAGAGAGAGAGAGAGAGAGAGAGAGAGAGAGAGAGAGAGAGAGAGAGAATGCAAAACAAGCAAAAAGGGAAGCAAGGAGAGAGACAAACGGATTCTGCCCCGGAAACCATTCCAAGGTCACTTCTCAGGATGATCCGTCACGCTCCTTCGGCCCTTCGTCCTGCCATCCCGGATCCGACAAACTCCGTGATCGGCGCCTTCACGGTATTTTCGATTAACTTAATATTCCCGTCTGGTGGTTTTAAGAGGCAAGTCTTGCTCCAACCCTCCTCGCCTCGGCGGGCTGGGGAGCGTCAGGAGGCCCAAGGTCTTCCTGGCGAGCGTCGCAGGGCCCAGGAGTCCCGGCAGAGCGCCTCGGCTCCCCCGGGGCGTTCATGGCGGTGCTGGAGACCCCGAGGGTCCAGGGGCGGGGGGCGGGGCCAGCAAGACAGTACTGACCATCTCAATAACCAGACGACCCAAGTAATGACACGTTCGTTACACGTTGTGGAAGGAAAGTACTGAAGGCAATCGTGTCATCTCAACAAAAACAACAGAAAAAATCAGATAAGACAAAAATCTAGCATCAAGGCGTGTGGTGTTGTGTGATGGTATGAGTTAGTCTTTTCTGGGGTGAAGGAGACTTGCCCATACCAGCACACAGCACCAAGAAAAGGCGATACAAGAAAACACCGAGAAAAAGGATAGAACAGAAACAATACCAGAAAAGGAATCATACAGAAAGAGAATAAAAGAAGGGAGATATAGACAAAGACCACCAAAAATGATAATATAGAACCACAACATCGATAAAAGGAAACTATCGTGTCATCTCATCAACTACAAAAATGAAAAAAAAATCACAAAACGACAAAAAGCCAAAAACAAAAACAAAAAAATGTAGCTTTAAGGCGTGTGGTGATGTGTGTTGGTATGGGTGGGTCTTTTCTGGGGTGAAGGAGACTTGCCCTACCAGCACACAGCACCAAGAACAGGCGATAAAAAAGAACACCGAGAAAAGAGGATAGAACAGAAACAACACCAGCAATAAGAATGATATAGAAACAGAATAAAAGAAGAAGGCGTTTGGTGTTGTATGCTGGGACGAGTGAGTCTTTTCAGGGGTGAAGGAGACTCAGGAGTACCCGCACACAGCACCAAGAAAACGCGATACAAGAGAACACCAACAAAAAGAGGATAACATAGAAACAATACCAGAAAAGTAATCATAAAGAAAGAGAATAAAAGAAGAAGGAAGATGCAAAAAAAGACCACCAAAAAATGAAAACACAGGATCACAACATCGATAAAAGGAAATATATAGACAAATCATCCACCTTTCGGCCCTGACTAACATCCAAAATCATGGGTGAGTCTTTTCTGGGGTGAAAGAGGCTCATCCAGACCAAGGAACATAAAAAAAGGATGATATTAAAAGAACACAAAGAAAATTAGATAAAAGCAGAAAATAATGAAAAGAAAAACAAAACATCAAGCAAAAGAAAAATTTGATTAAAGTAAATTAAGTTAAATAAATAAATAAATAACAACAATATGATTATATAAGATTTTAAAAATATATTAAAAATCAAATATTATAGGAAAAGGACATCATTCACCTTTATGCCTGAACACCATCATCATGGGGGGGGGGGGGGGTTCCATCCAAACCATCACAGAACATCCAGAAAAGGATTTAAACACAAAAAACACTGGAAGAGGATGACTTGCTTGGCTCATGCTGCCTCCCGGAGCTCATTTGTCTTTAGGACAGCCTTGGGCCACTCGCGATGACTCCCTTTATTCGAGCAGGAAATCAATATACACATAATGCTGGAGTTTTTAAAACAAGGTAATATATCGAGAGGTTCCATACCAATGTGCTTGAAGCAAAACATAATCAGCAGTGTGTTGTTCTTGTCACGACCTATGGGCCTGAGACACAGAGTACAGACTTTCACGGCTTTTGGAATGGAAACTGCGAAGTGCCCAGAGAGGAATGGAGAGATTATTTCCAGGAGTCACTGTATCAGACCAAAAAGGGACTGCGAATGGATGAGAGAAAAGATATAATTAGATGATATAATAAAGCCACTTAAAAAAATGCAATTATCAAGACATGTATGAGAGAAGACTTCAGATTGATTAAGAGTGACAGAGAAATTAATGCTTATAAAAACATTGAAGATAAGGGCTTTCAACAGATGGCGTGGTGATACAGAGAAGAATGAGGGACGTGTAGGAGAGGCTGTGAATTAGCGGCACAAGACAAGAACGATGGAAACGTTTGTGTGAGGCCGAGGACTTCTGCAGGGGAACGTTACAGGCTGATGGTGATGATGATGAGAGAGAGAGAGAGAGAGAGAGAGAGAGAGAGAGAGAGTGGAGGAAGAGGAAGACAAGTGATGTTTTTATTATACTTGGAAGGAGAGAAACTAATAGAAGGGAGAGATGGAGGAAAGGTACGGAGGAGGGAGGAATGGGTGGAGGAGGAAGAAAGGAAGGAAGGAAGGAAGGAAGGAGAGAAGGAAGGAAGGAAGGAGAGGTGGAAGGAAGAAAGTGAGAGTAAGGAGAGAGAAAGATAATGTGAGGAGTGGAAGAAGAGAAATGATGATGTAGGAGAAAGGAAGAGAAAGGGATGAAGGAGAGAAAAGGGAGACAATATGAGGAGGAGGAGGAAGAAGAAGAACAAGAGGAACAAGAAGATCAACAAGAGGATAAGAAAATGATATAGGGAACTGGGGTGAAAAAAAACAAATATAGGAAGAGCAGGTGCGAGAATAGAAAACTAAAGAAAAAATGAAAGGGAACAAAAAAAAGAAAAGTAAGAAGAACGCAAGCAGGGAAAGGGAAGAAAGTAAAGAAGCCGAAGAGAGATAGAAAAGCAAGATATGAAGAACAGAAAATAAAAGAAATATGGAACTGGAAGAGAAGGCGATGGAGGATACATGGAAACATGGAAACATGAAAACATGGAAATGCAGGCAACAGAAAGCCTATTGGCTCATTACGAGGTCCCCCGCTTGGGTGATTTAATCTGCTCGACCGCCACATGGGGCTTGATGAGCAGATGAAAGCACCTCGATATTGAGGAGCAGATGAAAGCACCTCGATATTGAGGAGCAGATGAAAGCACCTCGATATTGAGGAGCAGATGAAAGCACCTCGATATTGAGGAGCGGATGAAAGCACCTCGCTATTCAGTTTACTCCCGACGCAGGGAAATGACGGTCAATTCTATATATGTAGGAGTTGATGGTATTCGCATTTACTACTTCTGAGGGAAGATTGTTCCAGTGGCGGTTGACTCGGTTTGAAAAGAAACTCCTTCCGATGTCTGTGTTACATCGACTCGACTGAATGGGTAAGCCGTTATTTCTAGTTTTTGAGTTGGTTTGCAGCTCCAAGAA
The DNA here is from genome assembly GCF_024679095.1 of Eriocheir sinensis. Classification (NCBI taxonomy): domain Eukaryota; kingdom Metazoa; phylum Arthropoda; class Malacostraca; order Decapoda; family Varunidae; genus Eriocheir; species Eriocheir sinensis. The sequence goes on along the minus strand of NW_026112039.1, from coordinate 132,373 downwards.
TTTGGAGTAATCGACGTTATTGAACTTTTTGCAGATACTTGAAGACTTGAATCATATCCCCTCATAGGCGCCTTTTCTCCAATGTAAAGAGATCGAGTCGCTTGAGTCGTTCCTCGTACGGTTGAGCCCTTAAGGTTGGAATCATCTTTGTGGCGCGTCGTTGAATCCTTTCCAGTAAAGCAATGTCCTTTCTGTAATTAGGAGACCAGAACTGTACTGCATACTCGAGGTGCGGTCTTACCATGGAATAATACAAGGATAGCATCACGTCTGGTGTTTTACACTCGAAGCTCCTCGCTATGAACCCGAGCATAGTGTTGGCTTTGTTGTATGTTTTTTTTACAGTGATTCGCGTGTTTTCAGTGCTGATTGTGACTACATGATCCTTTTCCTCCTGCATCGCCTGCAGAGGTTTCCCATTCATGATGTATGTGAGGTTACTATTTTGGGACCCAATGTGCATGACTTTGCATTTGTCAACATTAAAAGACATTTGCCATTTTTCCGACCATTCGATAATGTGATTGAGGTTTTTGTGAATGATTTCGCAGTCGGTCTTTGTGAGGGCTTTTCCACCCACCTTGGTGTCATCAGCAAATTTCGATATTGTGGATTTCAGTCCTGATTCTAGGTCATTGATATATATGATAAAGAGGATGGGTCCCAGCACTGATGAATGGAGGAGAGGAGGAGGAGGGCGAGAGATGAAAGGAAAGGTTGAAGGGTGTGAGGAGAGATAAAGAGGAGAGAGAAGGAAGAGAGAGGAGGAAGAGAAGTAGTAGTAGTAGTAGTAGTAGTAGTAGTAGTAGTAGTAGTAGTAGTAGTAGTAGCAGTAGGAGGAGGAGGAGGAGGAAAAGAGAAATCAGAGAAAAATATGGATCTGGAATGGAAGGTGAGGAGAAAAAGACAAAAAAAAATAGAAAGGATGAAAGAGTGAAGGAAGGAGAAGAAAAGAGTAAGAATGAACAGTAGGAAATAATTGTCATGAAAAGAGAAAACATAAAAGGAGGGAAAAAACGTGAAAAGTTAATCTCTCTCTCTCTCTCTCTCTCTCTCTCTCTCTCTCTCTCTGTGATACTCATCCTCCAATCTGCAGCCTCTTTTTCCTTCCTCTTATCTCTCGTCTCTCCTTCCTCTTGCTCTCCAACTGATTGCCTTCTCACCCTCTCCCTTCCTCCTCCTTCTCCTCCTCCTTCTCCTCCTCCTCCTCCTCCTCCTCCTCCTCCTCCTTCTATTCATTCCTTTACATGCATTCCTCCTTTGTTTACCTATCTATCTACTCCTCCTTTCCTCCCTTCCTGCCATCTTGTTTTCTCTCTATTTCTCCATCATCACTTCTACTGCTCCCCACCTCCTGCTTTTTCCATCTCTTTTTTTCCTACTTATTGCTCTACTTTTCCTTCTACCTCAGAACATCACAACTCCCCCTTGCGTCTTCTTCTTCTTCTTCTCTCTCTCTCTCTCTCTCTCTCTCTCTCTTACCAGCTCCTCCTCCGCATCCTCTTCCTCCTTCTCCTCCAGACCGCACGGAACAGGACACACTCTTTGTTTTGCACGCTGGCACGAACAACGTTCAAACATCGCGCACGGAGGAAATTTTAGCCGACTACCGACGAGTAATCCGCCGCTACAAGGAGAAGTCACGCCACATCATTGTCTCCGAGAATCAACGCCTTCACAGGCTTCCACAGAAAGGCGTCAAACATCAACAACAGACTGAAGCGCCTCTGTCAGGACGAGGAAGTTTCGTTCGCAAATGTGTGGGATCATTTCTTTGACAGCCCCGACCTTTTCCGTCCTGACGGTCTTCACCTCAATGCGATTGGCTCAGCACGGCTTGGTAGGTTGCTGAACGAGGAAGTACTTTTGTACTCAAAAAACTCCGAGCGCGGGAGGGGCACCAAAGTATCGTAAACAACCAACCAGTAGAGCCCGCCCATCATACACCAACGCCCCCAACAGAAAACACACGCAGACACCGGACTACTGTGCCTCGAAGCACTGAAGTCAAGAAGGACATTTCTGTCCTATACACCAACGCGCGGAGCTTAATACCCAAACGGGATGAGTTACTTGCCTACGTTGACGTAGAAAGTCCGGACGTGATTGCCATCACCGAAACGTGGGCCACCTCTGACCACCTAATGACCGAATTCTCAATTCCAGGATACGAGAGCTTCTACAAAAACAGACTTCACAAGAAAGGAGGAGGTGTTATCTGTTACGTCAAGAACAAATACCCTGCCGTGGAAGTAACCAAAGGAGACTCAGAGAAATATGACACAGTATATGTTGAACTGGAGACTAGCAAGCACAACAAAATAACGATTGGAACCGTTTACAGACCTCCAAAGCAACAAGAAGCGGACGACGAAGCGCTGTACGAAGAAATCCACACCGTAACGCAAAACAAACAATCAGTCATTATCGGGGACTTTAACTGTGCCAACATTGACTGGACCACGATGATTGGAGATCGGGAGGGTAACAGATTACTCGAAATGTTAGAAGACACTTTTCTTACTCAGATTGTTACCCAACCGACGAGGGAAAATAACATATTAGACCTAGTACTCGTGAGTGATTCAGATCTCACACGTGAATGTCAAGTCGGCGAAAAGCTGGATGGTTGCGACCACCACCTAATCCGACTAAAGATCAGAACAGACCATGAACTCACCGAAAACACGTCCAAGATTCCAGACTACAAAAGAGCCAATTTTAATTTCGCTCGTGAGCTGCTAACCCAGACAACTTGGGAACCCATGACCTACACTCCTGTGGACGGAGCGTGGAATGGCTTCAAGAACAAACTCCTGGAGGTAGAGAGAACAACTGTTCCCATGAAGACAAGGAGAACAAATAATGCCACAAGCCCACCTTTTTTCTTTTTTTTTTTTGCTGCTGCTGCTTGCTTTGAGTTCTTCCGGATGTCGGATGATGGTTCCAAGGCTTTTTCTGTGGGTGGTGGGTGGTCAGCCAGCCCGTTCTGGCGCAGGCGAGTGTTTTTACCATCATGCATTGGCTCATGCTGCTGCTCCCCCCTCAGAGCTCATTTTCCTATAGAATCTATCGGGTTGATAGGTGGTCTTCTGGACGACATGTGGGTAGTTTAAGCCACTCGGCGGCGGATGACTACCCAGGTTCGACGGGCGATTAATTTAAAGAAGAGAAAATACAACTCGCTCAAAGAAAACGGCACTGACGAGGCACGCGAACAATACCATCAAAGCCTCAGAGCTTGCAGAACACTCATTCGCCAGCGTAAACGCGACTATGAAAAGCAAATTGCACGCGAAGCCAAGTCCAACCCGAAAAAGTTCTTCACGTATATAAGAACCAAAAAGAAGACAAAAACCAATATCGGTCCCCTAAAAGATGAAAGTGACGTACTAACACAGGACAGTAGACAAATGGTCGAAATCCTAAACAGAAACTTCGCGTCTGTGTTCACGGTCGAGAATACCCAGTCCGTACCTGAGAGCCCTACCCCACCGATGGGAATCACTCCCCTAGAAATTGGCACAATCGAAGAACGGGATGTGAAGAAGTACCTGGACAAACTCGAGACAAACAAGTCCACCGGACCCGACGACTTGTCACCCAGGCTGCTCAAGGAACTCAAGCAGCAAATCCTCAAGCCACTCACCACCATCTACAATCTGTCACTACAACAAAACAAAGTCCCAAAAGACTGGAAACAAGCGAATGTAACTCCGATCTACAAAAAGGGAGACAAAAGTGTGGCCCTAAACTACAGACCAATCAGCCTGACCTCTGTGGCGGGAAAAATCCTCGAGAAGATCATCAGAGACAAACTCGTTAGGTTCCTTGAAGACAACAACATCATTTCCGATGCTCAGCACGGTTTCAGGAACAAGCGCTCATGCTTAACCAATTTATTGGACTTCTTCCAAGGTATCTATGAAAACTGGGATAATCATATCCCCAGCGATGTTATATATCTAGACTTTCAGAAAGCCTTTGACAAAGTGCCACACGAAAGACTCCTCAAGAAACTCAAGTCGGCGGGATTAGGCGGCAATCTGACAGCGTGGATCAAGGACTGGCTCACTGGAAGAAAACAACGAGTTGTACTCAACGGACAGGCCTCCGAGTGGCTCCCGGTCACAAGTGGAGTGCCACAGGGGTCAGTGCTGGGACCCATACTTTTCATCATATATATCAACGACCTAGAACTAGGATTGAAATCCAATCTTTCAAAATTTGCCGACGACACAAAGGTGGGTGGGAAGGGCCTCACAACAGCAGACTGCAAAATTATCCAGAGAGACCTGGACCAGATCACTCGGTGGTCAGAAAAATGGCAGATGTCCTTCAACACTGCCAAATGTAAGGTAATGCATATCGGGTCCAGAAACAGCAACCACACATACCACATGGGTGGCGAACCACTATATGTTGTGCAAGAGGAAAGAGACCTCGGGGTCACCATCAGCAGTGACTTGAAACAAATAAAACACTGCAAGTCCGCCTGTAAGAAAGCCAATACAATGCTTGGGTTCATATCGAGGAACTTCGAATACAAGACGCCGGGAGTTATGTTATCCTTGTACAATTCGCTGGTAAGGCCCCACCTGGAATACGCCGTGCAATTATGGTCTCCTAATTACAGGAAAGACATTGAATTACTTGAGAGAGTACAGCGCCGCGCCACGAAGATGATACCATCACTGAGGACGAAGCCCTATGAAGAGCGACTCGAGCGACTCAACCTCTTCACGTTGGAAAAGAGACGCCTGCAAGGAGACATGATACAAGTCTTTAAGTACCTGGACAAGCTCAGCAACGTTGATCACTCCAAACTCTTCACGCTACAAACCAACCTGAGAACAAGAAACAACGGAAAAACAATTCAAGCAAAGCGATGCAATACCGACATCGGCAGGAGTTATTTCTCGAATAGAGTTGCTCGCCATTGGAACAGCCTTCCTGCAGAAGTGGTTAGCGCAGAGACCATCAACTCCTTCAAGAAACGCATTGATCGCCACTTTGCTGCATCGGGAGTGAACTGAACGTTCCCAAGAGTAGATACACAAGTGCTTTAATCCTTCCCTGCAAGCCACTCCTATGGCAAACGGATTGATTGAATCACTGAACGCAGGCAGCCTAGTAATGAGCCAACAGGCTTTCTGCTGCCTGCTAGTCCATGTTTCCATGTTTCCTCCTCCTCCATTCTTTCCTCCGCCTCCCTTTTCATAACTTTTCATACCACATGTTTTCTATCCTTTTCCGCCCTTCACCAGCTTCCACACACCTTCCTTTTGCCTCCTCTCTCCTCTCTCCTCCTCTTCTTTCACCCTTCCCACTCTCTCTTCCGCTTCCTTGCTACTTATTACCTCCCTCCTTTCTTCCTGCTCTGACACTTCCTTTCGTCCCTTCTTTCCGCCTCTCTTCCCTTCTCCTATCGCCCGTCCTCCCTTCCTTCCCTCTTTCCTTTCCTCCATGGCTTCTCCTCTCGTTCCCTACCTTTCTTTATTTTCATTTATTCTTATACCTCATTTTCTTCGTGACCTTTCCCCTCTCCCTCGTTTCCTCCAACCCTCTTTCTCTCATTCCTCCCTTCACTTCCTCTCCTACCTTTCCCTTTTTTCTTCATAAATCATTTTCTTCCACTCCTTTCTTCCCTTCCTTCCTTCCTTCTCACCCCAAGTCTTATTTCTTTCATACTTTCCTCCTCCTCTCCTTCTCTCCAATCTTTCTCTCCTTCCCTCCACTCCTCCGTGCCTCCATTGGCCTCTCCTCCACACTGGGTCTAAAAACCTTCAAGGAATATCCAGCAAATGTGAATTATTCAAGGGGGGTGGGGGGGGGGGTGAGAGAGAGAGAGAGAGAGAGAGAGAGAGAGAGAGAGAGAGAGAGAGAGAGAGAGAGAGAGAGAGAGAGAGAGAGAGAGAGAGAGAGAGAGAGAGAGAGAGAGAGTAGATATTTTATACATTTTCTGTCTCCCAACTCAACGCCTCTCTCCTATCTCTTGTCTCTCTCAGTCTGTCTGTCTGTAGCTGTCACACCCCTCCCTACACTCTCTCTCTCTCTCTCTCTCTGTCTTGAGTCATGGGAGTAAAAGGGAAGTAAAAACTGTTCTTTCCGAAGAGCATATAAAGGTTTGACTTGCTTCATCTTTTCCTCTTTTCCTCCTTTTTCCTCTTTTCCTCCTTGCCTGTCTTCATGTTTGGGCTTCCTTATGGATGCATCTGCCTGCCTGTCAATGTGTCTATCTGCTACTCTGAATATGTCTATCTCTTAATGAAAGTTTATTTGAATGTATGAATGTTTTATACTTGTATATAACACATCTATTCTCCGACTAACCAAAACCTCCTTCATTAATAGAAAATGCCAAAACCTTGCTTTCTCTAGTTCTTCCGGTGACTTCTGGCATCTAGCCAAAAATATATCCTCCAATCTCACTTCTTCCTCTTTTCCTCCTCTTCTTAACCCTGACGGCAGCACTGCCGTCTCATCTGTCTCTAGTGCTGAACTTTTCGCTAAAACTTTCTGTAAGAACCTCACCCTGGACGATTATGGGCATATTCCTCCTACTCATCCCCCCTCTGACTTCTTTATGCCTATAATTAAGATTATTCCTAATGATGTTTTCTATGCCCTCTCCGGCCTCAACCCTAAGAAGGTCTATGGACCTGATGGAGTGCCTCCTTAAAAACTTTGCTTCCGTGCTGACACCGTGCCTGGTCAAACTCTTTCGCCTCTGCCTTTCAACAAATACCTTTCCTTCCTGCTAGAAGTATGCCTTCGTACAGCCTGTGCCTAAGAAGGGTGACCGTTCCAATCCCTCAAACTACCGCCCTATAGCTTTGCTTTCATGTCTATCTAAAGCTTTTGAATCAATCCTTAACCGGAAGATTCAAAAGCACCTTTCTACTTCTGACCTTCTATCAGATCGCCAGTATGGGTTCCGCAAGGGGCATTCTACTGGTGATCTCCATGCCTTCCTAACTGACTCTTGGTCATCCTCTCTTAGCCGTTTCGGTGAAACCTTTGCTATTGCGCTAGATATATCAAAAGCCTTTGATAGGGTCTGGCACAGATCTTTGCTTTCCAAACTACCCTCCTACGGTTTATATCCTTCTCTCTGTACCTTTATCTCAAGTTTCTTCTCTAACCGTTCTATTTCTGCTGTGGTAGACGGTCATTGTTCTTCCCCTAAACCTATTAATAGTGGTGTTCCGCAGGGATCTGTCCTATCTCCCACTCTCTTTCTGTTGTTCATTGATGATCTTTCCAATACGAACTGTCCTATCCATTCTTACGCCGATGACACTACTCTGCATTACGCAACTTCTTTTAATAGAAGACCCACAAAACAGGAACTAAATTATTCTAGGATTGAGGCGGCAGAACGCTTAGCCTCAGACCTTACTATTATTTCCGATTGGGGCAAGAGGAACCTGGTGTCCTTTAACGCCTCAAAAACACAGTTTTTCCACATTCCACTCGACACAATCTTCCAAACAACTATCCCCTATTCTTTGACAACACTCAGCTGTCACCTTCTTCAACACTAAACATCCTCGGTCTATCCTTAACTCAAAATCTCAACTGGAAACTTCATATCTCTTCCCTTACTAAATCAGCGTCCTCGAGGTTGGGCGTTCTGTACCGTCTCCGCCAGTTCTTCTCCCCTGCACAGTTGCTGTCCATTTACAGGGGTCTTGTCCGCCTTCGTATGGAGTATGCATCTCACGTGTGGGGGGGGCTCCACTCACACAGCTCTCTTGGACAGAGTGGAGTCTAAGGCTCTTCGTCTCATCAGCTCTTCTCCTCTTACTGATAGTCTTCTACCTCTTAAATTTCGCCTCTCTTTCTATCTTCTATCGATATTTTCATGGTGACTGCTCTTCTGAACTTGCTAACTGCATGCTCCCCCCTCCCGTGGCCTAGCAACACACGACTTTCTACTCAAGCTCATCCCTTTACTTTCCAAATCCCTTACGCAAAAGTTAACCAGCATCTTAACTCTTTCATCCCTCACGCTGGTAAAATCTGGAACAATCTTCCTTCATCTGTATTTCCTCCTGTCTACGACTTGAACTCTTTCATGAGGAGGGTATCAGAACACATCTCCTCTCGAAATTGACCTATCTTTCGGCCACTCCTCTAACTCTTTATAAGAGCAGTGAGTAGCGGGCTTTTTTTTCACATTTGCTAACTTTTTTTTATGCCCTTAAACCGACTCCTCTGCTGTAAAAAAAAAATATATATATATATATATATATATATATATATATATATATATATATATTTATATATATATATATATATATATATATATATATATATATATATATATATATATATATATATATATATATATATATATATTTGTGTGTTAATTATTCTATCTACCTTTCTGTTTCTTTAATTATTTTAATTCTTAAATATATATGTATATATATATATATATATACATATATATATATATATCTATATATATATATATATATATATCTATATATATATATATATATATATATATATATATATATTTTTTTTCTTGTAAACTTTTTTTTTGCCTTTTCTTATTCATATTTTTCGTTTACTTCTTTTGTATTACAACTCTGTGTGTGCGTGTTTGTGTGTGTGTGTGTGTGTGTGTGTGTGTGTGTGTGTGTGTGTGTGTGTGTGTGTGTGTGTGTGTGTTAGGTGAACGTTGAGTGCTTCTCGGTAATGAAGGGCTGAAGGGAGGTGGAGGTAAGGAAGTGGAGAGGGGGCTAAGGAAGGGAAGGGGAGGTAAGGAAGGGAAGGGGAGGTAAGGAAGGGGAGGAGGAAAGGTAGGGATAAGGAGGGGAAAGCAGGGTGAGGAAGAGATAAATAAAGCAAAAAAGGGAATGGCATACCAAATAATGGCGGGGGAGCGGCGAAAAGCAGGAGGGGAGGAAGAGGAAGAAGAAGAAAAGGAAGGAAGAGAAGAGGAAAAGGAAGAAAAAGAAAAACGAATACAGAAAAGAATAACAGGCACGGAAGGAAGGAAACAGGCGATAAAATAGAAGCTAAAGAAGGTAAGAAGGAAAGAAAGGAAGGGAAGGAGGGCTCATCGACAAGGAACGGGAAACAAAAATTAAAATAATACTTACTAACGAGGAGCATAAGACAGGAAATATAAAGAAAGGAGTTAATGAAGGAACAATTAGGGAGAAAAGCAGGGTTGGAAAAAATCATGATAAAAAAAAAATCGATTTTATTTAAATCGGATTTTTTTATTCAAATCGATTTTCTTCATTTTTTTTTTTTTGCATTAATCATTGTTTGTTTCCACTGATTATTTCTTTCAGTCTTATGAGGCCATTTTCTTGTATTAAACTTGGCCAATGTTAAATGAAACCATAGTTTAATATACTTTACCCAAGATGAGTTTGTCAAATAAAAATCATGAGTTGCCAACTTGCTCACTTATATGTTGTCAAATTTGGAACATATAAATAAGAAATTAAAATTAATCATGTTACTTTGCATTAAAAAAATTAAGCTCATTAAACTTCATAATTACATTTATTATTATTATCAACAAAAGACCTTATTTTCTTTTTTTTTTATGGTTCTTAATATTTTTCTTGTAAGAGATGGCAATGATTCACTGGTGCCTGACTTGCTACAGGACCAGTACAGGATAAGTACAGGACAAGTAGACTTGATCATTTTCCTGTACAACTGTTTCACATATTCTTCCTTCTTCCTTATATATATATATATATATATATATATATATATATATATATATATATATATATATATATATATATATATATATATATATATATATATATATATATATATATATATATATATATATATATATATATATATATATATATATATATATATATATATATATATATATATATATATATATATATATATATATATATATATATATATATATATATATATATATATATATATATATATATATATATATATATATATATATATATATATATATATATATATATATATATGATGATTAAGACCCTGACCTAATTGGCAAAAATAGGCTTAGGTGCCAAATGTGGATGATTACGGCACTTGTAGGAGTAACTTTAAGGTAAACTGCACTAAATTATACAGGCACGGGTAGCGAGGCTAGGTGCCTCTCGTTCGTGACGTCCATGTGACGTGTAACTATGACGTAGTAGTCATCATCTCAACTGGCAATTCTCTCTCTCTCACACACACACACATACACACAGTAAAAATAGTTCAGCCACTGCACTATGTTATATACTTACAGCATGTTGTACCAAAGACCGTATTTTCCGTGCAAAGGATAAATAATTTCCTGCGAGTAAAACTTTTTCGCAAATATATAATAATTTCAAATGAGCATCATCCCTATGTATAGGGCTGAACTAGTGTGTGTGAGAGAGAGAGAGAAAGAGAGAGAGAGAGAGATTTACATAGATTCTTAAACCTAAGTGATTTTACATTAATCAGAAGGCTCCAAAACATTGCATTTCTACTCTTGTTGAGTAGAGAGAGAGAGAGAGAGAGAGAGAGAGAGGACAGAGAGAACTACCAGTTGAGTCAGTGATTACTGCTACTTCATAGTAAAACGTCACATTGACGTCACGCCTTCAACGAGAGGCGGTGCGTACATGATGACGGCACGTAGCCTCGCTACCCGTGCCTGTATATTTTAGTGAAGTTTACCTTGAAGTTACTCTTACAAGTGCCGTAATCATTCACATTTGGCACCTAAGCCTATTTTTGCCAATTAGGTTGGGGTCTTAATCATCGTCTTTCAAAATACCATCCTTGTCCGACGCTTTGTTAAAATGTTATATTCGAAAAACTGTGTTTCATAGCGCCTGAAACACATAGTAAATCATTTTAAATACAGTATATTCAATTTGATTTATATCATGATTTTTTTTACTCTGATTTAAATCAATTTAAATCACTTGATTCAAATCATTCTATTTATATCAAACCAACCCTGGAGAGAGGAGATAAATTTTAGTTTTTCCTTTTATGTTGCTGCCCCCTTCACCCTGGCTTTAAATACCGTCGAAAGAAAATTAAAACTCGTAAATATCGGCGATAAAGATTATATAAATAAGGTAATGCCGCAAAGACAACATGGAAATAGATAAAAAAAAAGTGATAAGGCAATTATAATATTATTATATTATATTCACACCTACTCGTCATCAACCTTCTCACCCATCTGATACACCTCGTCACCCGTCTCTCCGTTGGGTGACTGCGTGGCAAGAGTGTGGCGGATGAGGAGGTGGAAGAAAGAGAGGGGAAGAATAGTGGTGGAGGGAGTGGAGAAAGAAATGAAGGTGGAGGGATAGATGTATGTGATAAAGGAAGTGGAGGAAAAGAGATAAAGGTGCTGTGGTGGTGGTTGAGGAAGTGGAGGAAAAGGAGGAGGTGGTGGAAGAGGTGGAGGAAGAGGTGATGGTAGTGGCAGGGTGGCGGTGGAGGAGGGAGTGTAGGTAGTGGAAAAAGTGGAGAGATGAATGTGGCGATTGGGTGATGGTGATGGTGGTGGTGAAGGAGGTGAAGAAAGAGGAACAGGAGATGGATATGTGGTGTCAGGCGCGAGCGCGCGCGAGCGCACACACACACACACACACACACACACACACTTCAACACTTACATGACGCGGCGACATGAAGGCACACAAAACACACCTTTCTCCTGTAAATGAAAAAAATACAATTAAAATCTTTGGTGGAGAGCTTTCTGAATATTTAATGTTATCTCGCCGACACACACCTACTTGAATTTTGTACTTTTGTAATAATAAGACTCAAGTTGACGAAAAAGTATCCACGATAAAACACTGCATAATTGAGGAGGTTTTGGTTCCTTGTTAATTAAGAAAAAAAATTAGAGGGGGACAAAAACACACCACACCAAAAAAGACCAATATAAACACAAATCAAACAAAAAGAAACAGTTCTGGTTAACAGCACACGCCAACGAATATACAGCAAATATGCAAAAAGAAAACACATGATACCGATATATGAACACACACACACACACACACACACACATAGGTAGATCAGTGGATAGAGCGTCTGCCTCACAACCAGAAGGACCGGGGTTCGATTCCCCGGCCGGGTGAAGATCAGTTGGGCTTATCTTCTTTCACGTGTAGCCCCTGTTCACCTAGAAGTGAGTAGGTACGCGACGTCAGGCAAGGAGTTGTGACCTCGTTGTCGCGGTGTGTTGTGTGTGAGTGGTCTCAGTCCTACCCAAAGATCGGTACTGCGAGCTCTGTGTTCTTCCGTAGGGGAGCGGCTGGCTGTCTCGAGAGAGACCCGCAGCAGACCAAGAGGTGAAAAAAAAATTAGACACACACACACACACACACATGTAAGAGAAAAAAAACACGAGAACGCACATAAACTCGTCCCGGCCACAACATATTCAGGTAAAGTAAAAATAAAACACACATCCGCAGACTTACACACGGAACAAGTTGAGACAAACCAAACGGAGCAGCACGAGTCACACACGAGGCAAACACCGGCACTCGGCGCTGCACGGAGGAAGAAAAAAAACGGAACTGAGCGAACGTTACGGACAAAAAATAAAAATGGTACGAAAGTTAGAAAAAAATGTATGTTGACCTTGGGCGTGAGGAAAGTCATTACAGCACGAAGTCTGCCTGCATTGTACTCCTCAGGTAACCGAGGCCGGGCAGGTAAGATGTAGAAATACGAAAAAAAAAAAGTTAAAAAGAGTATGCACAGAAGAGCAAAATGTAAGAAGTATGAATAAAAGGGTGAAACAGAAGTCCGAACAAAAGATGAAAAGGTAAAGAGTGTGATTAAAAGGTGAAAAAATGAAAATGTATGAATAAACGGTGTAACATGTAAAAAAACCATGAGCGTCCTGGTAATAAAAAAAGTAAGGAACATGCACAATGAATACCCAATGAAAGAACTAAATACGTGAAATATATAACAAGTGTAATCTCAGGCAAGAATTAAGCAAAGGAAATGGTGCTAAAAGATGCAAAGAAATGGGAAAAAGACGCAATATTCCCGGAAGCTGATTAACGACAGAGGGAAAGAGGATGAAACAAATGAATTAACTCCTCCATTGAGACGATAAAGTAAAAAAAAGCTTTTGTACTATATACGCTAGACTAGGAGAGAGAGAGAGAGAGAGAGAGAGAGAGAGAGAGAGAGAGAGAGAGAGAGAGAGAGAGAGAGAGAGAGAGAGAGAGAGAGAGAGAGAGAGAGATGCAAACAATCACATACATACCTACAGACAGAGACACACATATATAGACATACATACACACACAAACACACATACATACGAACAGACACACACATACAGACAGACAGACAGACAGACAGACTATAACAGACAAATTTGACACGTCAAAAACAAAACCTTCGTCGGCAATAATAATTCTAACCACGGAACAAAATTTGCAGGCAATAAAATGTCCCAGCGGATACCTAAGTTGTGCTCCATTTCTAGCCCCCGGCCCCGACGCTGTCAGGTGGTGATTGACGTGCCCAGGTGTGCCCAGTGCAGCCTGTGTCCTCCAGGTGGCGGGGGTGGAGGGAGGGAGAGGGGGGCAGGTAGGCATGGGAAGGGAGGGAGAGAGGGGAATGTATAAAGATTGGGGTGGCAAATGGTGGGGTGGGGAAGGGAACACTTAGGTAAGGATTATTAAAGGATAGGAAAGGAGGGAGAGGGGAGCAGATAGGTAAGGGAAGGGGGAGAAAGGGGAGGGGAGGAAAGTACAAGGAAAGGAAGGAGGGAGAAGGAAGAGGGTAGAATATAATTAGTGGGAGAAGGAATAGAAAGGGAATGGAAAATGGAGAGAAGGAAAATACAAAGAATGGAGTGGAAAATGGAGGGGAAGGAGGGGGAGGGAGCAGATAGTAATGGGGAAGGGGGAGAGGAGAGGGGAAGAAAGTTTAAAGAATGGTGTGTAAAAAGGGGGGGAAGGATGGGGAGCAGGTAGCTATGGGAAGGGGGAGAGAGGGCGAGGTGAGGTAAGTATGACTTGGATGGAAAAGGGTGGGAGGAGGGAGAGCGGAGAAGATACTTATGGGAAGGGGGAGAGAAGGGGAGGGGAGGAAAGTTAAAAGAAGGGGTAGGAAAAATATGGGGAAGGGAGTCGCTTACTAACGATAAGGAAGGGAATGTGAGGAGGAGGAAGGTGGTGAAGGGAGGAAAAAGTCGTAGGGTAGTATGAATAAGGGGGAAGGGAGAGAAAGGCGGAAGGGAAGGGAAGAGAAAGGGAAGAGAGGGGGCCACCAGGAAAGCATGGGAAGGGAAGGGAAGGAGAGAGGAGAAAATTGGACGGGAAGGGAGAGAAGGGAAGGGAAGGGCAGGGCAAGGAAAGGAAGGGAAGGAAAGGGATGGGAAGGGAAGGGATGGAAAGGGAAGGGAATGGAAGGAAAGGGAAGGAGTGTGGGAGGGAGGTAAGCCGGTCAGGTAAGCATGGGAGAGGGGGGATGGGGGTCAAGGGGAGCTCACCTGGCGCAATTAGTAGCAACATTAGTCTTAAGAAATATGAGATTGCCTGCGTGGTGAATGAATGGTATGATTATGCAAGGGGGAAGGGAGGGGGAGGGGGAAAGGAGACGGGAAGAGAGGCATGTTTATCTGGGGTGTGAGGGAGGAGGAGGAAAAGGAGGGAGTAGGAAGGAGAGGAAAGGAGGAGAGGTCAAGGATGCAGAGGGAGGAAGGAGGGGGAAGGAATGAGAGGGAAAGAGGGAGAGGTTCTGTTGATGGAAGAGTTGGAGAGAAACGGAGGAATAGAGGAAGGAAGAAAGGGAGAATATCTAAAGTGGAGAAAAAGGGAAGGGAAGGAGGGAGAAAAAAGGAGGGAAGAAAGGGAGAGTTGTAGGGAAAATAAAGGATGAGATGAACAGAGGGAGGGGCGTACAGAAAGTGAAGAAAAGGGAGAGGGGAGAGAAGAAGAAGAGGAAATGAAGAAGGAAATCATGTAATGGAAAAGTTGCAGGGAAATGAAGGATGAAAAGAAGTGAGAAAGGCGAAGTATCAAAAGTAAGAGAGGACAGAGGAGGAGAAAGAGGAAAGCAAGGTGAGTGAGGAGGAGATAGTGTCGGTGCCAGGCCACGAAAAATGGAGAGAAAAACAGCTATATTGGAGAGGGATGGAGGAAAGCAGGGAGGGACGATAGGAACACGTGTGTGGAGGCGAGAGTAAGGAGGAAAAATTACTGAAGATATATTGTGATGAGAGGAAAAGACAACCCTGTAATAAGATACGTAAATAGATAGATTGATATGTAGATAGATAGATAGATACAAAGATAGATATATAAAGAAAGATATATATAGTGATAATTTATGCAAATAACTAAAAAAAAAATAAAGAGGTAAAAAAAAAAATGTTAAGAAATCAACGGAAAGATGGAAGGAGGGATGGAGGGAAGGAAGGAAAGGAGGGTGAGAGGTAGGAGAGGGTTAAGTTAAATATTGGAAGAGAGGGAGGGAGAGAAGGAAGAGAGGGAAACATGCAAAGACCGAAAAGGAAAGTGCGAAAAATGCGAAAAGGAAAGATGATCGCTGAGGAGAAATGGAGGGAAGAGAAATGATTCACAGAGAAAAATGGAAAAGAAAACTGAATGATAATGGAAAGAAAAAGTGAAAGGATGAGAAAAGAAAAAAGGTTGAGGAGGAAAAGGAGAGGAAGCGAAGAAGAAATGATAAACGAAAGGCTGGAAAGGAGAAAAAACTAATTACAGAGAAATACAAAATGAAGAAAGATTAAAAAAAAGCAAGCGAGGAAAAGTGGAAAAGAACGAACGAGCTAAAAGAAAATTAAGAAAATGGTGGAAAGAAACCCAAGAAAAACAAGAAAAAAAAAAAAAAGGAAATGAAGGAAAGAAAAAGGCGCGTGGAGAGAAAAAGTACACACACACACACAAAAAAAAGAGATGATAGAAAATTGAATGATGATTATTAAGGAGAGCAGCTCTTGAAGAAAATTGGAGAACAAAACGAAATGAAAAATAAAACGAAAAAAACGAGAACGAAGTGAAAAAATATGAAAAGAAAGGAAATCGAATGAAAAAAGGAAACGAAAAGAATGAAAAAACAATGACGAAGAGAAAGAGAAAAGGGTGAAGAGAAGGTGGGAGGGGAGAAGAGACGGAAAGAAGGAGAACGAGGTAACAAAAGCGGTCATTCGGGATATCCTGCAGGAATTTCAGTACCCCAACAGGAATCCTGCAGCAAAAGTGGAGTCCTGGAATACCCGCAGGAACATTTGAGCTACGGGAACAGGGCGGGAACTCACGTGACAGGGGAAATATATGCAAGGTGGTACACCGAAAGAACCACTGAAATGAGAGAAAGCGCAAGAAAAAGAAATATAGATGGACACAAATAAAGGAAGAGAAAGAATTAAAGAAAAGGAAAGAAAACGAAAAAAAGTTCAAATATTGGAATAAAAATAAATTACTGAAGCAGAAAATAATGAGGGGAGTAAAAATATATCAATCACTGAAGACTTTGGTGAAAAAGAGAACAAAAACGCGGAAATGATGAAAAAAACTTACTTTAAAAACTGAATAAAAAATCTGGAATACTCGAAACAAAAAAACAGCACGAGATCCAAAGGAAAAAAACTCATTACGAAATAAAACTACAAAAACAAAACACAATAAAGGAGGATGAAGATAAAACGTGTACTTGACATAAAACTGAACTACTAAAAGAAAAAAAAAACTCAACTAAGCAAGGATATTTCTAAAGAATGTAAAAAAAATGACGGAAAAGATTCGTTTTAATGACGTTACTAATTTCGAAATGCTGACTGCTTATTTTTGGACAAAATATAATGCTGTTTATCATGGAGGCAGTATTTTTCTACGGAAATGACTAAAAGATTGACTTGTCTTTTGTGGGCCCGCTGCCGCAGCCGCAAAATAGCTCGCAGTGAGGTTCAACTTGGGGGACCCGTGAGAAATCGGGGGTTTTGGGTGCGGGAGCATATTTAAACTACTGCAACCGCACTTACGACCTGACATCCATCGGGGGGGGCCTCGCCCCCATCGCCCCCTTCTAACCAGGGGGGCCCCCCTGCCCCCCCCCCCCCCCAACACACACATATGCGACTTATTTCTGCGAGGAGGTATTTCTCCCAACACCGCTGGACAGCCGCCGCCAGAGGAGGCTACGCTTTCGTGAATATTATCCACTATTTTCTGCAATAAAAAAAAAATAGTCCTTGAAGTGGATTTTGAAAGCGTTTCCATGATTGCTGAACGTTTGTAGAAAAGATATATGAAGAGCTAGTGATGTTTCATAAGGTAGGTAATGAAATACTGGCACGTTGCTAAAACGAATCTTAAACCAAAAGACCAAAAATTACTTATGCAAAAAATGTATCAAAACACGAACGAAAAAAGAAAGAAACCAGAATCAAACACGAGACAAACAACAAACAAACCAGAGAGAAACGAGAAACAAACAAGAGATATACCAGAAACAAAGAAGAAACAAACTAAAAGCAAACAAACAAAAAAAACGAAGAAACAATACTCAATAACACTCCAGAACGTCTCTAACACCACCACCACCACCTCTCCTTCATTTTTTTTTTCTTCTTGTTTTTCTTGGGTTTCTTTCCACCATTTTCTTAATTTTCTTTTAGCTCGTTCGTTCTTTTCCACTTTTCCTCGCTTGCTTTTTTTTAGTCTTTCTTCATTTTGTATTCCTCTGTAATTAGTTTTTTCCCTTTCCAGCCTTTCGTTTATCATTTCTTCTTCGCTTCCTCTCCTTTTCCTCCTCAACCTTTTTTTCTTTTCTCATCCTTTCACTTTTTCTTTCCATTATCATTCAGTTTTCTTTTCCATTTTTCTCTGTGAATCATTTCTCTTCCCTCCATTTCTCCTCAGCGATCATCTTTCCTTTTCTCATTTTTCGCACTTTCCTTTTCGGTCTTTGCATGTTTCCCTCTCTTCCTTCTCTCCCTCCCTCTCTTCCAATATTCAACTTAACCCTTTCCTACCTCTCACCCTCCTTTCCTTCCTTCCCTCCATCCCTCCTTCCTTCTTTCCGTTGATTTATTAACATTCTTTTTTTTCTACCTCTGCTTTATTTTTTTCAGTTAGTTGCATAAATTATCACTATATATCTTTCTTTATATTTATATATCTATCTTTGTATCTATCAATCATAACAAATTATTAGTTATCATTATAATTGTTTTAGACGACATCAGTAACATATAACAGGTGTGTTCCATGATATTTGCAAATACCTTTTGTGATTCAAGCAGATTTGTCTGACGGTGTACACACACACACACACACACACACACACACACACACACACACGCACCAAACGCATTGTCCGCCTTAATAACTATGAAGACTGACAAAAAATATTAAAACAAGCAGGACTATAAATATCAACTACTGTTGCCAGATGATCCCCGAAAGTGACACATAGGCGAAAACTATACCATTAAAAAAGAAACTACAAACTAACTAGATACCGTGATTAACTAACGAGAAAATTAAGCCTCACGTAGCTCGTGTTGGTAAAGGAAGAAACTCGCCTCCGTAAATCCCAAAACAAAATACTCATCCTCAGCAGATGATTATCATCCCCGTATTACAAGCCGTCCCTTCCTCGGCCATTCATCATGGAGGGAGGAAGGAGGAAGCAGGAGCACCGGAGAGAGAGAGAGAGAGAGAGAGAGAGAGAGAGAGAGAGAGAGAGAGAGAGAGAGAGAGAGAGAGAGAGAGAGAGAGAGAGAGAGAGAGAGAGAGAGAGAGAGAGAGAGAGAGATGGGGGGGGTGAGGAGGGGAAGCCGGCAGACGAGAGGGAGAGAGGAACGGGGAAGAGCTGTGGAGAGGGAGGAAAAAAAATGAACCGGTGAAGGATATGGAGGGAGAAGCAGGAGTTTGGGGGGAGCAGTTAGGGGGATGGAGGGGAAGTGTGTGTGTGGGGGGGGAGATTTGGAGAGGGATTGGCTGGGGGGAGGTTGGATGGTGGGAAGATGATAATACTAATGATTGGGGGGGAGGTTAAAGACAGGCAGAGAGTGGCAGAAGGGATGACAGGGAGTAAGACAAGCTAGTTAAAGGGTGTGGGATATCGCTAATCATATCAATACCTTGTTAAAACTTAAAGCAGTCCTTCCCTTTATTCTTTTCTAATCCCCACACTCTAGACTGGGTTAGCGTTAATGGTTTGTCATGGGTGTGTGTATTCTTCTAGAGTTCCGTTCCCGATCGTCATGTCCTCAGTAATCGGTCAAGCTGCGAGTGTAACAACCTCTAATAGTCCCTTGTTTGGTGGCGTGATTCAGAGTACCTACAATACCTGGTGACTGGTTAGCCTTAGTCATATTTAGGTGGAATCCTGGAATACCCTCAGGAATAAGACGGGAATTCAGGTGTCAGAAAATAAAAGAGACCACTAAAAATAAAGCAGAGAGAGAGAGAGAGAGAGAGAGAGAGAGAGAGAGAGAGAGAGAGAGAGAGAGAGAGAGAGAGAGAGATACTGTACATGTTGAATAAAACACCGAAACAAATAAAAGCTGTATTTCAAAGGTTGCGTTAGGTGAAGTATACGAGTTTCAGAGCTTTGGTTAGGCTTAATGTGTCGTGATGAAACTACGCGCCGGGCAGCTTCATTTGGACCCGCACGGAACGACACCCGGCTCGAAACACCAATACGGGACCTTGACGAGCTCAGGATACTTCGCTCGTTACATCATTACCGGAAGCCTTATGGACGAGCTAAGGATGAAGAACACCAAGTATAAGCTACATACACAACCTTAGTGTAATAAAAGATGCATTACGTAAAATTAACACACTATCGAGACTTGCTGCGGCTTGTCTTGCTGACCCTAAGACCCTCCTCTCCTCCCTTCCCCCTCCCTCCTTCCTTCACAGCAGCCTGAGGTGCGACGATTCTCTCCTCATCACTCCCTCACACTCGCGCTCCCCGGTTCCTTCACACTCATTCCTCGGCACTGTGTCAGAATGATGCCCCGTTCATGCTACACACACGCCGGCCGCCCCGTCCCTCTCGTCAGGGCGGGGCAGAGCGCGACTCACACTCCGATCATCGCCGCGGCGTCAACATCACCAGCCAGGCACCGATGACGTCACGGCCGGCAGCCAATCACAGCACGGAACAACCTCCTTCAAATATTACTAATTATACGCCTTTAATTACCTTCAATTCACTCCCCAGGCGATTCTCAACATGGACAAGCTTCATAATCACTGTAATAATCAAGAATAGTCTCGCGGGAAGGAGCAAACTGGCAGGACAAGGCTTCAGGCGGCAGGGCACACTCCATCCTCCCCAACGGCCTCCCCTGCCTCAACCATTGTCCATACGCCGCGTCCCTTCCTGCAACAACCACCACACCGTTTCTCACCTGATCCTCGCCTCGCCTCGCCTCAGCACGCCGCCGCCCGCCTCAGCACGCGCGACACACCCGCCGGGGACCTTAACACACACGGCACATGGATACACCCTCACTCTGACACTTTCCGCAGCACACTGGCTCGGCGTGACGGCACCGATGCGCCTTTGTTTTACCCACACTGCCCAGATCAAAGACTATAGAAGAAAGATGGGAAAGCTTCTACCTAAAAGCGATAAACAAAATGTGAGGCAGATATAGACCAGCTGCGCCATCTGTTGGGCCGACGCCAAACTATATCAAGTATGTCGTCTGCAAGTGCACGGTCTCCTCTTCATCTTCTTGTGACCTTATCGCTCTGTAGTTTGTATCATATGTATGCGTAGATCTTATTTTTGACTTTATGTATCAACAATATTTATTTTTTCATCATTCATTATGTATTATATGATTATTATGATATCTTTCATTAGTGGTGGGTGGTAACTGCGAAGACCATACTTCATTTAGTTTATTTTTACACACACACACACACACACACACATATATATATATATATATATAAATATATATATATATATATATATATATATATATATATATATATATATATATATATATATATATATATATATATATATATATAACGGCTATTTACTTACATAAGTTAATTAGAGTATTTTGGACAAAGAAACAATGCTATAAAGGTAAAGTTCAGTTGTATTTGTCTATAAAATTATATACAACCAATATTTGCAGCCATATAAATACATGGCATGCATTGTGAGCTATAGAAAATGCATGAACACAGACACACAAGCAAAAGAAAATATGAGAAAGAAATATTGGTCTCATAATTATACACAAAGTAAAGAAAGATAATCAGACAGTAATACAAGGCAATAATCTCATGCAATATAGGAATGAGAATACTAAAGAAAGTTACACAACAAATAGACGAGTACACTCACTTAGAAAAGATACATAATACCAGGCCATATAAATTGGTTTATACCTGTCTTACACAAGGACATAACTTGAAGAAGACTAAAGCAAACATGTGTTAAAAGCAGAACTTATAAAGATTATCTGAAGTACACATAAAATAACATGCATTTCACACATGCAAGCAGATGCATAGGCCAACAAAGCATAAGGTAAGCATAAACACAAATCAAGCAAGCACAAACATACAGCAGATAAACAAAATCAAGCAACAGGCACAAAATAAAGCATAATTTACTTCAAGCAGTATACATATCCTTGAGATTAGAAAATCCTTTTTTTCTGTAAAGATACAAAATAGTATTATGTACTATATAGGTATTAAGTATGTGCAATTTTTGCTAATTTCCTATTCCGTTTCTCACCACAGTCTCCAATACTTTCACCTCTTCCCCTTTTACCTAAATTTCTATTAAAGAATTTTACATAGTAATGAGTTCTCACACTAACATATTTTTTCATCATAATTTTGTGAGGTTCCTCACATAAATCGTTTTTTCTTTCAGTCCTATTTTTCATTACCTCTAACATATTGGCACTCACATTCGACTTGAAAATAAAGTCTTTAATATGTGCCCTAAAAATGAATTCATATTCTTTGATCATTTCAATGACCAATTTGCTAGGATACTTTAAATATCTTTTATTTTCTGAATCTTTTAGTGCTTGGTATATATTATCAGATGTGACTGCATAATTAGGATCAGTCACTTTCAATCTACAAGTTTCACAGTCATGATGTTTACTTATTACATGACACATGTAACCTGCTACATACGATATTGCATTTTCCTCAGTCCCATCATATGAAGTGGAATTAAATGTTGTATTACTTTCCTCACTTAAAGGATCAAAAGATGAGAAATAATTTGCCAGCGAATTATTCTGAAAAGACTCTAAATTTATGCAATTACTTTGTTGGTCATTTTTTGAGGAATTATCATCAGGCTCTTCTATGTCACTGCTCACCTCTTTGTCATAATCAAAACAAGGGTTAAAAGATGAAAAATAATCAGAAAGAGCATTATCAATGGTACTGCCTCCTACTTGCTCCTGGCTTTCTAAATTTTCCTCCTCAAAATCATCCTCAATGCCTGAGGAATTCTCTTCTTTGCCTTTGGGTTTAATCAGTTCAAAAGTATGAAACTTGTCTATGTCACTCATTTTCATGAATTGTAAAATAGGCATTGCATCATCCAAACAGTTAGCCCTAACTGATGACTGAAATATGTGGTTGCTCATCATACCATTTATTAGCTTCTTAAATATTTGACAAGTTGGTGCGTCACTGTTTCCTCCAGCATTTCGGATGGTGCTAAATACATTTTCTAGGGCATCTTGATTAAGCCTATTAGTCATCAAATACTTATAATTATTATTTAAATGCACATCTTCCCAAAGTAATTTTATGCTTGCCAAATTCAGCCTCCACCCAGAAATGCATGGAAGTGGTCTTTTAGTGCCAATTACTTCCAAGGAATTAATCCATGATTCGAATTCAACTAGTCTTTCGAACTGTCCATTTTTTTCTGATATGGCACATTTACTACTTTTGAAGTGGTTTATTTGACAGCTATTAAATAAATCAAATAGCTTATCCAATTTTTCTACAAAAAATGCTGTTTGAGAAGCTTCAGATGGCAAGGCCCTTAATTCTGCATAAGTGTGTATGCCTGCTGCAACACTGACTGAAAACTTGCGCAGCTAAGGAAACGCGCATTCTTTCAAATGTATTGCAATATATATGTTTTCCTGAGAGCTTAGGTGCCAGGCGCAAGGTCATGGCATTGTCCCTTTTGTAAAACTCTTCAATATAATGCCATTTTACCACTGAGTTTTTATTGACAACAAAATCATATTTCATCAGATTATTACGGACACTTTTAAGCAGATGTGGTGTGTCATAAAAGAAATGTATCTTTTCCTTATTGTGTATTATAAATGGAGACTGTGGTGAAATATTTAGCTTTAGGTAGAGACTTCTATTTGTTGCATCTTGATCACATATGACAAACTTAGGATGTAAACCTGTATCCTTCAACTTGGTCA
Organism: Eriocheir sinensis; assembly: GCF_024679095.1. Taxonomy (NCBI): domain Eukaryota; kingdom Metazoa; phylum Arthropoda; class Malacostraca; order Decapoda; family Varunidae; genus Eriocheir; species Eriocheir sinensis. Next base: position 108,924 of record NW_026112039.1, on the reverse strand, counting down.
AACAATCTAATAGCATGCACTTGAGGACATCTGGTTTAATGCTCTTACTAAACAAAAAATAACCTAAAGTCTGTTTCCACTTAGAGGCTAAGCCTTTAACCATAAATACCATGGCATACTTTACAGTTGAATCTGATGACCCATATACACCTAAATTTTCAAGTCCATCAACCTCATCTTGGGCTATGTTATAATTCAACTTCTCCTTGACAGAAATTGCATCAAATGCTACTCCACAAACTTTATCCTGCTCAGACATATTTTCAGCCTTTCTTTTCAAAATTTCAAAGAGGGATTGATTCCAGTCAACATTGAACATAATTCTTTTCATCCAGTATCTTAGCATCCTTGGAGTGGGGAGGACAAATATGTGTGATAACAAATTATAGGTTCTTGCATTCCTAAAATAAAGGGACAAGGCAAATGAACGTTGCTCATCTGAGTAACGTCTGCCCTTTTTTTTGGAACCTGCTAACTGGATCTGACTTTTGAAAAACTCAAGGCCATAATCTTTTAGGTATTTAGAAGCATTTTTTATTATTTCTGAAGGTAGTGTGCATTTGGAACAGTCCTTCCTGACCGTCTTAAGTAAATGAACTCTTTTCAATAACCTTTTTACTCTGGTTCTATATCTGTGGAGGAGCTTTTATGTTTTTGATTTGGAAGATGATGATTTCCTTGTTTCTGTATAACCAGCAATATCTGTAATGTTTTAAGTCTCATGTGAATATGTTCATTTTAAATACAGTTCAGTATACACTTCATAAATATAGATGAGCAGACATGACAAATAGTAGTAGGTAATGGTGACAGTGACGGGACCAAAATAATTCGCAAGCATGATCAAGAATTTGCAGCCCAAAAAAAATGACGTCGAAAAATTTTTGTACGTCGAATTTCCCGGCCGGCCGTGCGGCCAGTCAGCCGGGCGGCCAGTCAGCCGGACGGCCAGCCAGCCGCGCGGGCAGCCAGCCGCCGAGGGGACCTCCCCACTACCCAACCGGGGAGTGGTCACAAACCCAAAGTGACCATTCCCCCCACCCACCCCACCCCAAACACCCACCACCTTCCACGCCATCGTGTCTCCCCGGAGGCCTGAGCGTCACCCTCCTGCCGGGGATTGGTTAGGGGCGTCCTTTCGCGCCGTGCCGGGGCGTCGCCCTCCTGCCGGGGATCGGTTAGCGCGAGCGGTGACTTGTTCGGGGGATCGGTTAGGGGCGTCCTTTCGCGCCCTCCTGCCGGGGATCGGTTAGCGCGAGCGGTGCCTTGTTCAGGGGATCGGTTAGGGGCGTCCTTTCGCACTGTGCCGGGGCGTCACCCTCCTGCCGGGGGATCGGTCCTTTCGCACCGTGCCGGGGCGTCGCCCTCCTGCCGGGGGATCGGTCCTTTCGCGCCGTGCCGGGGGATCGGCTAGGGGCGTCCTTTCGCACCGTGCCGGGGCGTCACCCTCCTGCCGGGGGATCGGTCCTTTCGCACCGTGCCGGGGCGTCACCCTCCTGCCGGGGATCGGTTAGCGCGAGCGGTGACTTGTTGGGCGGAGGCCTGTGGCTACCTTTCCCCCTCCCTCTCCCTCTTCCCCTCCCGCTATTGATTTTTTTTCCAGTTTGCCAGCATGTGTGTGCGTGTCCCCCCTCTATGCCCCACCCTCGCGAGCGGTGACTTGATGGTCAGTCTGAGGGTACCACTACCTCTCCCTCTACCCGCTATTGATTTTTCAGTTTGCCAGCATATGCGTGTGTGTGTGTGTGTGTGCGTGTGTTACTGTTGATTTTCATATTGACTGGAGTTATATCGATTGTCTTTTCAGTGAGGGGTAGGAACGGGAAAAGTAGATTTTATACATTTTTATTGAAATATAGTGGAAAAAATGGTATGACAAGTTATTATATTACCTTAATCTAGTCTATTTTATTTGTTCTTTCTTAATCCAGGCTAATTTGTTCTTTCTTAATCCAGACTAAATACATGCTAAGCCTAAAAACAAAAACACACAATCGCCATAAAAAAAAAAGACATATTACAAACTCACACCGTACAGGCTCAAAGAAATACAATGGAAACCCACCCATCCTACCCTTTTTTTTTCCCTCCCCCAAAATAAATCCTAATTGAAAGAGACATATTACAAACTTATGTCGTACATGCCCAAAGACAGCCCATAAAAGGATGACAACACGAGTACATATACAAATGAAGAAAAAAAATACACAACACAAGCACATATATATATAAAAAATAATACACACAGAGCGAGTACATATATAAAAAAAAGATTGTTAAGCACTAAATATAGGACTCTCACAGATTCGGCCACCATATGCATCTCTAACTTCCAAGACATTAGTGAATTTTATTCGCTTCCACTCATAAAATCCATAATGGATTTTAGTAACTTCCCCACCACCCACCTAGCCTATGTCACTTCCAAGAAAGGTCAAGGGTATGTCAAGTCAGAAGTGGGCGCGGCAACACTTCCGCCATATGCTGCATTTTTTTCCAGTCGTGATTGACGCATTTCATGATCTTTTGCTGCAGACGACTTCGCCGCCGCTCTCGCGATTTAGCGCCCGACGGAGTCAAGACACACCATCACCGAAGCGTGTCTGTTGTTGTTGCCGTGGACTTATGAAAGATAGAGAAACATTATTAGACAAAAAAAAATCAATCTCTCTCTCTCTCTCTCTCTCTTCTCTTTTGTAAAATAAAAAATACTTACTATGCGTTACGCTGTCCGGTGGGTCGTTCTTCAGATGAGACACTGGTAATGGAGGTATCACATCCTTCCCTCAGCACACGCCGCCCCATTTTACCGACACCTCCCAACGCGCCGCGGTTGTTGTTGCCCAATGACTCGCCCGTGATATGTTCACCGGTAGACTTGGGAGTTTCTGGAACATCCCCCACCTCACCACCACCAACATCCGCTGAAATGACAAGAAATATATATATATTTTTTTTAAACACAATGAATAAGAAATACACACACACCAGCGCTTGTGCGCGCAGAAAAAAAAAATACAAGAGGCGGATATCTCACCTCCGTTTCTGGGATGTGATGTGTTATCCACGGCTTCAGCTTGGGATGTGTTATCCATGGCTTCAACTTCTAATGCGGCTTGACCCATTATCTGATCGTCAACATCGTCAGCATGAAGAGTTGCAGCGGCAGCGTGGGGCTGTTGTTGTTGTTGTTGTTGTTGTTGTAAGTTCATGACGGCGAAGACTTCCTCCATGACGCTCCTCTCGCAACGTTAGGGGACTGACTAAGCTACCCGGGGTTATTTGGGGCATATGCGCACACTACCACAAGCCTTTTCTTCTTCCGAGGCTACCCCAGGTTATAGGGGACACGCCCACACATGTATGCAAACACGCGCGCACATGTCCAAAACCACAAACCATTCTTCATCCGAACAATAGGAAAGCGTGAACAAACTCACACCCACCCGGTCACGTCGCACGAAAAAAAAAAAAAAAACAGAATCCTGTTCTTAATAACTACATATAACTACACACACACGCCATAAATGAATAAGCTATATACTACTTCTCTACATTTTTTTTACACATAGGAAAGCGTGAACAAACTCACACCCACCCGGTCACATCGCACGAAAAAAAAAAATCCTGTTCTTAATAACTACATATAATTGCACACACGCCATAAATGAATAAGCTACATGCTACTGCTATACATTTTTTACACACACATACATTGTAGCATTTAATAAGTTAGCCACATATCTTAGAAATACAATGCTTGTAAGTCAGTCCTTGACTAGATTGACAAAATGTTTTATACATGGGGCATTTTAAACATTCTATAAGCATATGTTAACACCTTTCTGTCATTCTTCAAAAATTTCCTAAATCATAATTATCTTTCAGAAACTGACTAGTCCTCTCTAAGCCTATTTTATTACATAAGTATACGAATTGAATGCAATACGCCACACCAGAGATTTGTCCGACTGTAATCTTGCGGCAAGTTTAAAAACAGGATAATCTTTATGCTTATTTAAGAAACTTCGAAAGTACTTAGAATATAATGATGGGGTCAGGGCGTATGTGTCGAAGAAATATATACACTTATCACTAACATAGAACACCACCCAGTGACCCATTTTCGAAGCTTGCGATGCGCCTAACACATTAGCAATAAAGACAATGGGCTTGTCTGACTCACTCCTTAGATTTAATTTCGCTACATCGTCAGCGGGAAGACAGCCTAAGAAATATATATTATTGTGATAAAGTTTTCCTTGTAGAGCTTTCATAATTTGTTGATTATTCATTATGCTCTAGTGTCGCAAGACACGTGCCTCTCCGAGTTGATTGACAACACTCCCTTTGTATCCCCAAAACAGATAATTACTAAATTTTCATCCAAGCCTTTTTTAAGCTGAAGACTTATGCGTAAGTTTCCACTGTGTTCAAGAGGCACTGTGCCTCGTATGTCTTCCGGTAACAAACTAAAAACAAACACTGTCCTTCCTTTCTTAAAGCTATCGTAATCAAGCAAAGTGTCATTTTCTACTCCTAAACTATCTAAAATATCATAATAGACTCGCGTACACTCGTGGGGAAAAGAAACCGTATTTTTATACATATTCATACCATTGACAGAGACTGTTAGTTCAGACAAATCAGCATTCTTGAAATACAAGCCATTTTTATTATATACACCCGAAAAGGCCCTCATGTCTGCCATAACGATATATAAACGCTCTGGAATGACATTTCCCCACGGTTGGTCACAGACAATACTTGTCTGCTGTTTGCCGAGAACCAGAGATTTATATAACGTCTTGTTAAATATTGTACGCGTTATTTTTCCTGTCTCTAATTCTTTATTTAATGCAAGCAATGCTGACGGATAGGGTTGAGTCTGGTGACCCAAAGTTGAGCAAAATCAATATGGGCACGCACAGCACTCCCATCGCCGTCAGTGTTCAAATACCAAGCTTCGTTATCTAAATCAAGCCTTATTCTCACTGGGATGTCGTCGCATAAATACTGATCACAAGTAATGTCCGACATTAATGGGAAGGTGAGATGAAGACCGTGATCTTTGATATCTTTTAAATGTCTCTTGTATTTGCTCCCAAGGCTAGTGAAGTATGCGGCGTCATAGGTTTCAGCTACGCCTGCTCCACCCGACCTGTTATCTTTGAGGAGGTTTCCTATTTCTCCGAATGATTTGAGTTTTAACGTGGAGAAGGTGGTGAGCATTTTTAGGAATGACCAGTAATTAAAGTATGGGTTACTTTCAACCATTTGATCGCCTACATACACCTGAATTGATTTGAACATGGTATTAGCAGTGCCATTGCAGAATTCGACATTGACAGCCTCCTCGACTTTTGTTTGTCCATCAGCTTGAGTGACACTTAATTTCAACTCAAGAATTAATTTAGCAAGATCGATAAATGCCCCCTTCACCCCCGGCACGCGGAACTCTAGGTACTTATCTTTTAACCGGGCGTGGCTGGACAAATTTACAGGTAAAATGTCGACAAGAGTTTTAGACGCAATAGAGCTCTCAACCTGGCGTTGTCTGTTGATTCTAGGTAATTCGTCAACCACACTGAGCGCATAATCAGAAATCGGAACGGAGGGAGCGGCGGAGGCCATGCTGTTGTCGCTTTCGTCGCCCGCTATATACTAATGGAGACACTGGTCGCGGGAGCGGGCGACGTGTTAACTTGATAAGAGACCACTCACTAAAAAAAAATGGCAAGCCCACGCGCGCGCGCGGGTCAGAATGTTCCCTCCTTCCCCTTTTTTTTTTTTTTCATGAGTGTCCACCGCACCTCCACATTACTAAATTATATCAAACACATCGCTGTTCTTTCTCTCGCAACCACTTTTCCTTTTATTAATTTTTTTTTTCTTCTTCTTGTTTCGCGAAGTAACTCTTCTTTTTTTTCCTCCTTTAATAATTCTAGCACCTACGTCACTTAAGGCTTCAATACCTCTTTTCTTTAAAGCGCCTCTCACACTTCTTTGTCCACTGCTCACATCCTGGATAACATCTTGAGTAAACTTAAGCGCTGAGGGCTTAACGGTTCTGAATAGAAAGGGCATTACACTCTTGTCTAGGTTTGCGAGCGTACTAAAAATACCGCCACCTCTTTGATGTAGTCTTGCAGGATGGGCGAAATGCACAGTTCGAATATTGTCAAAACCACCCCCCACCTGATGTGGAAAGCTACTCAAAAGACTTGAAAATTCACCCTCCGTAGGCGGAAGAAACACTGTTCGCGACGATGACTGCATGACCACTAGTTAAAAAAATATATAAAGCGTCATTTTTATAGCTACACAGTGGTTTGTGTCTGTCGCCCATCCCCGGCAGTTGAGGCTTTCGCGGGGAGATTCTTCGTCCCCTCTTCCTGCCCCAAGAGCATTACCTTAACGTTATTCAAATCTAGTTGGTGGGCAAAAGATCTTAACTCCTTCAAGTAGGCCACGTTCCATTCATGATCCATCTTTCCCCTTCGTCCTACGCCGGTAGGAAAATGACTTTTCGAATGTTTTTTCTGCTTTACATAATCACCAAGCTCATTGAGGCAACATTTAAAATTATCGCGTCTGCTTTGCTTGGTGTCCGACATTAAACCGTTCACATAATGCATATCTCTGCTGGTTTCAATAAAATATCTTGACACGTCATTATATTCTACAGATTCACCCTGACAAAATTGAGTCACCATACCCACCACAATGGGATAATTTGATTCCGTGGGTGGTTCCTTCACTACCAGCGACCCCACATTCGGTCTGTCACTCCAAACGACTCTGTTCAAATTATAAAGTTGTTTCCGATTTTCAAAGAGATTAGCATAGCCATACACTTCAGCCAAGTCCTTGGCTATACCGCTAAGTTTAAAACTGCTGGCGTTGATGGTGGCTACTAAACACACACTGTCGTCAATGAACTGGCGATCGGTCATTCGCCCTTCACAGGAATGATGGGATAGTCTGACATGTTTATAGAAAATATATATATTAATTCTCGCTCTTACTCACGCTTAGTGTCTCCCTGTCCCGCGAGGTCACACAAGTGCCTATATCCCACCCCAAAACAAAATCCTTTTTATACGCGATAATTCTCCCACGTCATACCCGGCATCCGCGCGGGGGCGGAGAAAGAAGGCGTGGGGCGTGGCTTTGCCCGAATTGGGGCACTTCTCCTTCCTCCCCCACCTCCTCCTCCAAACAGTTGCTTCCTTGCCTTATTATTGCGTATAAATGAGGGATCTAAGTTTGTGTTGTGGAAAAGCATTTTAATAAATGGTATATCATCAGCTTTGAAGCCTAATTTGCTGTTGACGTCACTTAAGGTTTGCAATATATCAATGACGTTAAAATTATTAATGGGGCTCAAAAGATTTCCGTTTGTATCCCATGTAATTCCTGGAGTATGTTTCATGAGAGCTAAGAAAGCTTTGGCATAATCCCTTTGAGCTGCTTTCATTCTAACATCAATCCTGTTATCTATGGCGGGTTTCGAATCGATAGTATTGGTGGGGAACGTCGTGCGAGGACCTATGGCCGCTATAGATGGCGGGTGGTTGTTTGGGGTTAATACATCTTGCAGCGCGCGTCTCTTTATATTTTTTAATGCAGTTGACGCCTTGACCGTCGAACCCGACAACGGTTTCCGCACTCTCTTTTCTTTTTTTCCTCGTCCGTCTTTCTGTTTCGTTTTATGTTACGGCTCCCCGTAGAAGACTTGAGTAAAAATTGTTCTGCTGTTGATTTCGGGATGAGACAATATTCCTTCATTTTGTTAAAAGACCAGTTATGACACTAGCTGCCAGAGGTAACAGCACAGAGAGTATAGCACCGCCCCGCTGTGTTCGCAGTATTTTTTTTTATATTTGTTCAGGGATTTCACAATCTTTGTATTTCGCGTAAGATTAGTTTTTAGGAAATTTAGAAACACTTCTGACAAGCAATCTATATGTTTCTTGTTCAACACTGCAATTACTTTTTTTCCGCTTGTCGGGGGAGAGTTTAGCCAACAACAAAACAAGATCCTTGTGAACAAAGGCGAGGGGAGGTGCTTTTTTTTTTCTTCTTGTTGGTGAATTCGAGGTCATTAGGAAATATCTTGAGCGTCTATCCAACAGTCTTGACTCGGATCATAACCCAACCAAGATACAAAAAATTGTTTGCGACCGTTCACCACTCTCGATTTTTTTATGCTGACGGGGAAAACGTCCGGTAGCTGAACTTTGATAAGCTCCTCTTTGTAAAACAAGCCTTGGATGGGTTGATTGGATAAATCTTGCAAGGTATAACCCAATGGGGACTGTCGATAATCCACGCTTGCAATTTTAAATATTTCTTCTGTGTTTTGGATATGAAAGCCTCGGTTAAATTTAGAAGCTTTATCCGCGCCCACGAGTCGAACGTAGTCCCCGATGTTCAGCACACGACTGGCTTTACCTTGACGCTTTTCTCTGTTTTTATAATTATGCATTTTCTTAAACTGACGAATGATTCCTCGCGGGTCCTTCATGGCATGTACTTCGGCTGGGGTTTTCCTATACGTGCGTTAGGCGTGCTGTTTTTTCTCTCGAGTACCTTCTGCAAGATGGAAATATACTCGAGTTTATTGTGAGCTGTCATATACCTATATATTCGACCTTTCAGAGTTCTGATAAATCGCTCAGCAAGGCTGCTTTTTATCTCTTGGGAGTAAACGCTGTACATTTTTATGTCTTTACTTTGCAAATAGGTTTGAAGTGGACGATTATAGAACTCTTTGCCTCGGTCAACACAGAGCCTAGAGACCCCACTGAAAGCAGCGTCTTCCTCTAGCAATGTCTTCATTGCCATTACCATCGATTTTGCATCTTTACGTTTAAGAGGCAGGGCTTTGGCGTACCTTGAAAATGCATCAACGCAGACTAAGATGTAATTATGACCTCCATTAAAGCGGGACAATTCTTTCATGTCCGCGAGATCTGCTGCTATGATAACTCGCGGTTTGGGACTGAGAATAGCGCGTCGCTTAAACTTATGGGGTTGTATCTTATGTAATGTGTGTGTTCTGCAACCTTCCATAAACTGTTCAACATCGCGCATAGAAACGTCGGGTTCAATGGCTCTCGCTGCTAAAAATAAAGGCCTCACTCACCTTAAGCCTCCAGGTACTTGAGGGTCTTCATAAAGTGACTTTAAAAGACGTGTCTTGGATGGGGCTAGCATATCGCTCACTCTCTCCACGAGTACACAACCTCACAGGAGCCGTCGTTCGCTATATTTGATCTCAGTGATAGGACCTCGGGGGTAGTTATGCAGACGTCAGCCAGCAGATAGCCGTATGGTTTTCCCGCAACAGCTCGCTTGTAGATACTGAGAAATGCCTGGGCTCTGTCACGACCATACAATTGACGACCTAGAAGTTCAATTTGACCAAGATCTCTTTGTTTAAGCAAAACGAAATGAGTGCAATTGAGGGATATGCTTCGCGCATACTTTCCCTGCATAAATAAGTTCTGAGAAATGAGTATGGAGCTAAGGCCAAGATGTCTGCCTTTAATAAAAACGTTGGCGACGCTTTCATCATTGGCAGCGCGTAAAAAGTTATCGTCATATACTACTAACATAGATTTATTTTTCTGACAGAGATCAATTTCCTGTTCTGGGTCTATAATGTCCTTACTAAGTATTACTTTATTTTGCAGCTCTGGCAAGTCTTGAATGGGATGATGTGTTGCACCGCAAATAAGAACTCGATAGAATTTGTCACAATATTTCCGCACAAGTCGCGTCACTAGCTGTGTCTTCCCAGATCCTGACGCACCGGCCACAAATATCCTCCCTCCTCGCTCGCGGGGAAATAAATCGATAAGGTCTTCCCCATAACACTCTTCCATGGCAAAAGTCTCGCCATGAGTGAGCGTTTTTTTGCTGGCCCACTGATTTTAAAAGAGAGGGTGGGTGGGTGTAATGTGCAAGACGATCGTGGCCGAGCGGTTTTCTTCAAAGTATATTTTTCGTCCATACTGATCCGTCACCACTACCGCCACTGAATCTATAGCGTTCTTCGCCAACTTTTTATACAGAGGTCTTTGCACTGAGTAATAATTGTTACTCCCACCGTAAGGGAGAGTGGCTAAAATGTTCACAGTTTGGCTAGCAAATCGCGTGGGCTGGATTATGTCGCAATAGAGGTGGAGATAGTCCACGTCGGCGTGGGGGTCTGGCGGGAAATCGGCATTTACCTGGCGAAGCGAGTAATGTGACTCCTCATCCGTGACGAATATATCATAGTAATGATTAGGAATAAATCCAAGAATAGCCGCCAATCTGGGCTTAAATAATAAACTTATTTTGCAATAATTTAGATTACCGCAGCCATCTATAGAGCGTTTGTGGTAGCATACAAAATTTTTGGTCCAACTCAGTATTCCGCCTTCTCCATCAAAATAATCCTTGTAATTTGTAAACCCAAACACTCCATTTAATATAGCTTGCCAGTATGTATTAAGGTCAGCCACAATTGCGCTTATTTGCTTGCTCGTTATATTTTTCGAGGAGACATCTAGTACCGCAACTGTTTTCCTGAGGTGTCATTGAGCGTTTCTGTGTAAACTTCCACTATGGCTTCTTTGTCTTCTCGATGGAGGGTGTATACTTCTCTAGGAATAAAAATACCGTGTAAGGCAACCTGATAATCTCGGTCGGGGTGTAAATTTAACGGTATGATTTCATTTTTAAATGAACCTGGCACGTTGTCGGGATAAAGATCGCGGCATCCTAGGCTACTAAGGTATATTATATGTTCGTCCGCGCTCGTCATGTTTGCGATAAAGACTGAGCTTGTTATGGTTTAGGCTTTAGCTTTTAAGTAACAGATCAATGATTGCTTTAGCGCGAGCTCTGTCGCCGTTACAGCCACTCGCGTGGGCTCCTTTGTCTGAAACCCAGCCCGGTGGGGAGGGAATCTCCATGCCATTCTCGGGGTGGGAGGGTGAGGATAAAGGCGACCGTGGAGATGATGTTGACGCTGCTGGTAGCTGGCGCGATGGGAAGACATTGGTTTCTCCTCTTTCTTTTGTTTGATCGATTAACGTTCTCTACGTTGTATTTCCTATATCTTTTCTCCATAGATTACACGCCACTGGTCTAGTTCCATGACTATACACACCCTCATCACCACTTTCACTTAAAGTATCCCTGACAACATTATGAGTAGTACTACTAGTAGTAGTAGTAGTACTAGCAGTAGTGGCAGTGGCTCAACTAGTAGAAGCAGTTTGAGATGTCCTCCGCATTTGACGCAGATTCTCAGGTAAATCAGGGTGGCCATAATCTCTCGTAAAACACGAGAAGGATTACCCGGCATGCTGTCATCAGAGAGCAGATGCACTCTTTTGTTGTCTAATGCGCTTAAAGTCGCCTTCTCAATGGAGGTAGTGCATACCTGACCTTTCAGGGTGCGGATGCAATAGAGGCGTGCCTTGTCCACCCCGCCCCTTGCAGTACCTGTCTGTATTTTCATGATTATAGTTTCTCAAACTATAGTGAGGTACCCCTTTAACTTTTTTTTTTATTTCTGCATCCTCGCCGCTTGAGGGATCATGCAATTTGATAGAGTACATCTTAGGTTTCAGGCAAAGCACTTCCTTTATATGGGCCGCGCCCACTTCTGACTTGACATACCCTTGACCTTTCTTGGAAGTGTCATAGGCGGGGTGGGTGGAAGTTACTAAAATCCATTATGGATTTTATGAGTGGAAGCGAATAAAATTCACTAATGTCTTGGAAGTTAGAGATGCATATGGTGGCCGAATCTGTGAGAGTCCTATATTTAGTGCTTAACAATCTTTTTTTTTATATATGTACTCGCTCTGTGTGTATTATTTTATATATATATATGTGCTTGTGTTGTGTATTTTTTTTCTTCATTTGTATATGTACTCGTGTTGTCATCCTTTTATGGGCTGTCTTTGGGCATGTACGACATAAGTTTGTAATATGTCTCTTTCAATTAGGATTTATTTTGGGGGAGGGAAAAAAAGGGTAGGATGGGTGGGTTTCCATTGTATTTCTTTGAGCCTGTACGGTGTGAGTTTGTAATATGTCTTTTTTTTTTTTTATGGCGATTGTGTGTTTTTGTTTTTAGGCTTAGCATGTATTTAGTCTGGATTAAGAAAGAACAAATTAGCCTGGATTAAGAAAGAACAAATAAAATAGACTAGATTAAGGTAATATAATAACTTGTCATACCATTTTTTTCCACTATATTTCAATAAAAATGTATAAAATCTACTTTTCCCGTTCCTACCCCTCACTGAAAAGACAATCGATATAACTCCAGTCAATATGAAAATCAACAGTAACACGCACACACACACACACACACGCATATGCTGGCAAACTGAAAAATCAATAGCGGGTAGAGGGAGAGGTAGTGGTACCCTCAGACTGACCATCAAGTCACCGCTCGCGAGGGTGGGGCATAGAGGGGGGACACGCACACACATGCTGGCAAACTGGAAAAAAAATCAATAGCGGGAGGGGAAGAGGGAGAGGGAGGGGGAAAGGTAGCCACAGGCCTCCGCCCAACAAGTCACCGCTCGCGCTAACCGATCCCCGGCAGGAGGGCGACGCCCCGGCACGGTGCGAAAGGACCGATCCCCCGGCAGGAGGGTGACTCCCAGGCACGGTGCGAAAGGACGCACCTAGCCGATCCCCGGCACGGCGCGAAAGGACCGACCCCCGGCAGGAGGGCGACGCCCCGGCACGGTGCGAAAGGACCGATCCCCCGGCAGGAGGGTGACGCCCCGGCACAGTGCGAAAGGACGCCCCTAACCAATCCCCTGAACAAGGCACCGCTCGCGCTAACCGATCCCCGGCAGGAGGGCGCGAAAGGACGCCCCTAACCGCTCCCCCGAACAAGTCACCGCTCGCGCTAACCGATCCCCGGCAGGAGGGCGACGCCCCGGCACGGCGCGAAAGGACGCCCCTAACCAATCCCCGGCAGGAGGGTGACGCTCAGGCCTCCGGGGAGACACGATGGCGTGGCAGGGGGTGGGTGTGTGGGGGGGGGTGGGTGGGGAATGGTCACTTTGGGTTTGTGACCACTCCCGGTTGGGTAGTGGGAGGTCCCCGCGGCGGCTGGCTGCCCGCGCGGCTGGCTGGCCGTCCGGCTGACTGGCCGCCCGGCTGACTGGCCGCACGGCCGGCCGGGAAATTCGACGTACAAAAATTTTTCGACGTCATTTTTTTTTGGCTGCAAATTCTTGATCATGCTTGCGAATTATTTTGGTCCCGTCACTGTCACCATTACCTACTACTACAAATGTATTTAGTAACTGGCAACATTCCAATATGATATGGTTATAAACATGGAGAAGAGTTAGATGACCAGAAGGGTATATGTTAGTGAGATAGAGGGAGGGAATGCTAGAGGACGACCTCCAGTGAAATGGAGGGATAGGCTGCAAGAGTACGTTAGGGAGAGGGGGGAAAGATCTTTGAGAAACTTTGAGCAGGCAAGGAGGGAGTGTCTGGATAGAGAAAGTTGGAAACTCTTCTGCTGTGGCCATCCCCTGATGGGAGCTCCTAGGAGCAGGCGTCCATGAAATGATGATGATGATATAAGTAAAATATTCTCTTCCATATCCATGAGAAAGTGGGTGTCACTCAGTCCAAGCACATCCATTCCCCCTTTCATACAAATCTTGACAACCATTCTTCTCTTGAATTCATTAATTATTCCATTCTCATTAAAACATACAACTCTCAACACTTTAAAGAAAATTAAGAAAATGGTGGAAAGAAACCTAAGAAAAACAAGAAAAAAAATGAAGGAGAGGTGGTGGTGGTGGTGGTGGTGTTAGAGACGTTCTGGAGTGTTATTGAGTATTGTTTCTTCGTTTTTTTTTGTTTGTTTGCTTTTAGTTTGTTTCTTCTTTGTTTCTGGTATATTTCTTGTTTGTTTCTCGTTTCTCTCTGGTTTGTTTGTTGTTTGTCTCGTGTTTGTTTCTGGTTTGCTTTTTGTTTGATTCTGGTTTCTTTCTTGTTTTGATCGTGTTTTGATACATTTTTTGCATAAGTAATTTTTGGTCTTTTGGTTTAAGATTCGTTTTAGCAACGTGCCAGTATTTCATTACCCACCTTATGAAACATCACTAGCACTTCATATATCTTTTCTACAAACGTTCAGCAATCATGGAAACGCTTTCAAAATCCACTTCAAGGACTATTTTTTTTTTATTGCAGAAAATAGTGGATAATATTCACGAAAGCGTAGCCTCCTCTGGCGGCGGCGGTCCAGCGGTGTTGGGAGAAATACCTCCTCGCAGAAATAAGTCGCATATGTGTGTGTTGGGGGGGGTCCAGGGGGGCCCCCCTGGTTAGAAGGGTGGCGATGGGGGCTAAGCCCCCCCGATGGATGTCAGGTCGTAAGTGCGGTTGCAGTAGTTTAAATATGCTCCCGCACCCAAAACCCCCGATTTCTCACGGGTCCCCCAAGTTGAACCTCACTGCGAGCTATTTTGCGGCTGCGGCAGCGGGCCCACAAAAGGCAAGTCAATCTTTTAGTCATTTCCGTAGAAAAATACTGCCTCCATGATAAACAGCATTATATTTTGTCCAAAAATAAGCAGTCAGCATTTCGAAATTAGTAACGTCATTAAAACGAATCTTTTCCGTCATTTTTTTTACATTCTTTAGAAATATCCTTGCTTAGTTGAGTTTCTTTTTCGTTTAGTAGTTCAGTTTTATGTCAAGTACACGTTTTATCTTCATCCTCCTTTATTGTGTTTTGTTTTTGTAGTTTTATTTCGTAATGAGTTTTTTTCCTTTGGATCTCGTGCTGTTTTTTTGTTTCGAGTATTCCAGATTTTTTATTCAGTTTTTAAAGTAAGTTTTTTTCATCATTTCCGCGTTTTTGTTCTCTTTTTCACCAAAGTCTTCAGTGATTGATATATTTTTACTCCCCTCATTATTTTCTGCTTCAGTAATTTATTTTTATTCCAATATTTGAACTTTTTTTCGTTTTCTTTCCTTTTCTTTAATTCTTTCTCTTCCTTTATTTGTGTCCATCTATATTTCTTTTTCTTGCGCTTTCTCTCATTTCAGTGGTTCTTTCGGTGTACCACCTTGCATATATTTTCCCTGACACCTGAGTTCCCGCCCTGTTCCCGTAGCTCAAATGTTCCTGCGGGTATTCCAGGACTCCACTTTTGCTGCAGGATTCCTGTTGGGGTTCTGAAATTCCTGCAGGATATCCCGAATGACCGCTTTTGTTACCTCGTTCTCCTTCTTTCCGTCTCTTCTCCCCGCCCACCTTCTCTTCACCCTTTTCTCTTTCTCTTCGTCATTGTTTTTTCATTCTTTTCGTTTCCTTTTTTCATTCGATTTCCTTTCTTTTCATATTTTTTCACTTCGTTCTCGTTTTTTTCGTTTTATTTTTCATTTCGTTTTGTTCTCCAATTTTCTTCAAGAGCTGCTCTCCTTAATAATCATCATTCAATTTTCTATCATCTCTTTTTTTTTTTTGTGTGTGTGTGTACTTTTTCTCTCCACGCGCCTTTTTCTTTCCTTCATTTCCTTTTTTTTTTTCTTCTTGTTTTTCTTGGGTTTCTTTCCACCATTTTCTTAATTTTCTTTTAGCTCGTTCGTTCTTTTCCACTTTTCCTCGCTTGCTTTTTTTTAATCTTTCTTCATTTTGTATTCCTCTGTAATTAGTTTTTTCTCCTTTCCAGCCTTTCGTTTATCATTTCTTCTTCGCTTCCTCTCCTTTTCCTCCTCAACCTTTTTTTCTTTTCTCATCCTTTCACTTTTTCTTTCCATTATCATTCAGTTTTCTTTTCCATTTTTCTCTATGAATCATTTCTCTTCCCTCCATTTCTCCTCAGCGATCATCTTTCCTTTTCATTTTTCCTTTTTCCTTCTCGGTCTTTGCATGTTTCCCTCTTCCTTCTCTCCCTCCCTCTTCCCAATATTTAACTTAACCCTTTCCTACCTCTCACCCTCCTTTCCTCCTTCCTCCATCCTTCCTTCCTTCCTTCCTTCCTTCTTTCCTTTGATTTCTTAACATTCTTTCTTTCTACCTCTTCTTTATTTTTTTTCAGTTATTTGCATAAGTTATCACTATATATCTTTCTTTATATTTATATATCTATCTTTGTATCTATCTATCTATCTATCAATCTATTTATTTACGTATCTTATTACAGGGTTATCGTTTCCTCTCATCCCAACATATCTTCAGTCATTTTTCCTCCTTACTCTCGCCCCCACACACGTGTTCCTATCATCCCTCCTTGCTTTCCTCCATCCCTCTCCAATATTGCTGTTTTTCTCTCCCTTTTACGTGGCCTGGCACCGACACTATCTCCTCCTCACTCAACTGCTTTCCTCTTCCTCCTCCTTTGTCCTTCTCTCCCTTCCTCTCTTCTACTTTTGATACTTCGTCTTTCTCACTTCTTTTCATCCTTCATTTACCTGCAGCTTTTCCATGATATGATTTCCTTCTCCCTCCTTTCCTCTTTTTCTTCTCTCTCCTCTCCCTTTTCTTCACTTTTTTTAATTTCTGTACGCCCCTCCCTCAGTTCATCTCAGCCTTTATTTGCTCTGCAACTCTCCTTTCGTCTCTCATCTCTTCTCCCTCCCCTCTGTTCTCCACTGTAGATATTATTACTTCTCTCTCGTTCTGTCTATCTTCACTTCCTTCCCTTTTCTCCACTTTAGATATTCTCCCTTTCTTCCTTCCTCTATTCCTCCGTTTCTCTCCAACTCTTAAATCAACAGAACCTCTCCCTCATTCCCTTTCATTCCTGGCCCCTCCTTCCTCCCTCTGCATCCTTGACCTCTCCTCCTTTCCTCTCCTTCCTTCTCCCTCCTTTTACTCCTCCTCCCTCACACCGCAGATAAACAAACCTCACTTCCCGTCTCCCTCCCCA
Source organism: Eriocheir sinensis (assembly GCF_024679095.1). Taxonomy (NCBI): domain Eukaryota; kingdom Metazoa; phylum Arthropoda; class Malacostraca; order Decapoda; family Varunidae; genus Eriocheir; species Eriocheir sinensis. Next base: position 91,990 of record NW_026112039.1, on the reverse strand, counting down.
CTCCCCCACCCTGCCCCCTTGCATAATCCTCCCATTCATTCATCATACAGGCAATCTCCCATTTCTTAAGACTAAAGTTGCTACTAATTGCGCCAGGTGGGCTCCCCTTGACCCCCCATCCCCCCTCTCCCATGCTTACCTGACCGGCTTACCTCCCTCCCCACTCCTTCCCTTTCCTTCCATTCCCTTCCCTTTCCTTCCCTTCCCTTCCCATCCCTTTCCTTCCCATCCCTTTCATTCCCTTTCTTTCCTTGCCCTGCCCTTCCCTTCCCTTCCCTTCCCTTCTCTCCCTTCCCGTCCAATTTCCTCCTCTCTCCTTCCCTTCCCTTCCCATGCTTTCCTGGTGGCCCCCTCTCTTCCCTTTCTCTTCCCTTCCCTTCCTCCTTTCTCTCCCTTCCCCCTTCCTCATACTACCCTACGACTTTCCTCCCTTCACCACCTTCCTCCTCCTCACATCCCCTTCCTTATCGTTAGTAAGCGACTCCCTTCCCCATCTTTTTCCTACCCCTTCTTTTAACTTTCCTCCCCTCCCCTTCTCTCCCCCTTCCCATAAGTATCTTCTCCCCTCTCCCTCCTCCCACCCTTTTCCATCCAAGTCATACTAACCTTCCCTCGCCTTCTTTCTCCCTTCCCATAACTACCTGCTCCCCTTCCTTCCCCCCTTCTTACTCACCATTCTTTAAACTTTCTTCCCCTCTCTCTCCCCCTTCCCCATTACTATCTGCTCCCTTCCCCTCCCTTTTGCCACTCCATTCTGTGTATTTTCCTTCTATTCCTTTCCCATTCCCTTTCTTTTCCTTTTTCTCTCCCCTTTACAATATTCTACCCTCTTCCCTCTCCCTCCTTCCTTTCTTTGTACTTTCCTCCCCTCCCCTTTCTTCCCCTTTCCTTGCCTACCTGCTCCCCTCTCCCTCCTTTCCTATCCTTTAATAATCCTTACCTAAGTGTTCCCTTCCCCTCCCCTCCTTTTCCCACCCCATTCTTTATACATTCCCCTTCTCCTACTCCCTCCCTTCCCATGCCTACCTGCTTCCCTCTTCCTCCACCCCCGCCACCTGGAGGACACAGGCAGCACTGGGCACACCTGGGCACGTCAATCACCACCTGACAGCGTCGGGGCCGGGGACTAAAAATGGGGCACAACTTAGGTATCCGCTGGGACATTTTATTGCCTGCAAATTTTGTACCGTGGTTAGAATTATTATTGCCGACGAAGGTTTTGTTTTTTACGTGTCAAATTTGTCTGTTATAGTCTGTCTGTCTGTCTGTCTGTATGTGTGTGTCTGTTCGTATGTATGTGTGTGTGTGTATGTATGTCTGTATATATGTGTGTCTCTGTCTGTAGGTATGTATGTATGTGTTTGCATCTCTCTCTCTCTCTCTCTCTCTCTCTCTCTCTCTCTCTCTCTCTCTCTCTCTCTCTCTCTCTCTCTCTCTCTCTCTCTCTCTCTCTCTCTCTCTCTCTCTCTCTCTCCTAGTCTAGCGTATATAGTACAAAAGCTTTTTTTTACTTTATCGTCTCAATGGAGGAGTTAATTCATTTGTTTCATCCTCTTTCCCTCTGTCGTTAATCAGCTTCCGGGAATATTGCGTCTTTTTCCCATTTCTTTGCATCTTTTATCACCATTTCCTTTGCTTAATTCTTGCCTGAGATTACACTTGTTATATATTTCACGTATTTAGTTCTTTCATTGGGTATTCATTGTGCATGTTCCTTACTTTTTTATTACCTGGACGCTCATGTTTTTTTTACATGTTACACCGTTTATTCATACATTTTTATTTTTCACCTTTTAATCACACTCTTTACATTTTCACCTTTTATTCGGACTTCTCTTTCACCACTTTTATTCATACTTTTTACATTTTGCTCTTCTGTTCATATTCTTTTTACCTTTTATTTGTTTTTTTTTTCATATTTCTGCATCTTACCTGCCCGGCCTCGGTTACCTGAGGAGTACAATACAGGCAGACTTCGTGCTCTAATTACTTCCCTCACGCCCAAGGTCAACATACATTTTTTTCTAACTTTCGTATCATTTTTATTTTTGTCCGTAACGTTCGCTCAGTTCCGTTTTTTTCCTCCGTGCAGCGCCGAGTGCCGGTGTTTTCCTCGTGTGTGACTCTTCTTGTCTTTAAGTTTTACCCCTTTAATAAGGGGACAGGGCCTTTGCACAAAGGCGGCCCTGTAAGGGGGGGCGAGCAATTCAAAACTCGGGGCGGTTGCAGGGACGCCTCCGCCGCCGCCACAGCCACGGGTATCAGCCGGCGAGCAGCGACGGAGACACGGGAACCCCGGGCAGGCGCCCAGTAGCAGCCCGCATCAGGACCCGGGCGAGCAGCCAGACGGTCAACTTAACCGGCGGACCGGAAGGGCGGGCCGGGCCGCTCACCCGAGGAGGACTGGCGCGTGTCTGTGTGTGTGTGACTCGTGCTGCTCTGTTTGGTTTAACTTGTTCCGTTTGTAAGTCTGCGGATGTGTGTTTTATTTTTACTTTACCTGAATATGGGACGAGTTTATGTGCATTCTCGTGTTTTTTTCCTTATACGTGTGTGTGTGTGTGTGTGTGTGTGTGCATATATCGGTATCATGTGATTTCTGTTTGCATATTTGCTGTATTTTCGTGGGTCTGTGCTGTTAACTAGAACTGTTTCTTTTTGTTTGTTTTGTGTATATATTGATATCTTTTTTGTGTGTATTTGTGTTTCTCTCTGATTTTTGGTGTTTTTTTCCCCCTCTGTAATTTTTGTTTTATTAACAAGGAACAAAAAAACACCTCAATTGTGCATGATTTAATCGTGGGTACTTTTTCGTCAATTTGAGTCATATCATTACAAAAGTACAACATTAAAGCAAGCGTGTGTAGGCGAGATAACATTAAATATTCAGAAAGTTCTCCACCAAAGATTTTAATTGTATTTTTTTCATTTACAGGAGAAAGGTGGGTTTTGTGTCTTCATGCCGCCGCGTCATGTAAGTGTTGAAGTGTGTGTGTGTGTGTGTGTGTGTGTGTGTGTGTGTGCGCGCGCTTGACACCACATATCCACCTCCTTTTCCTCTTTCTTCACCTCCTTCACCACCACCATCACCATCACCCAACCGCCACCTCCATCTCTTCCTCCACCTCCCCGCCACCACAACCCATCCACCAACCGCCACATCCATCTCTCCTACTTTTTCGACTACCTCCACTTCCTCCTCGGTCGATTACTCCAAATTCTTTGAACTGCAAACCAACTCAAGAACTAGAAATAACGGTTTAACCATTCAGTCGAGTCGATGTAACACAGACATTGGAAGGAGTTTCTTTTCAAACCGAGTCATCAGCCACTGGAACAGTCTTCCCTCAGAAGTAGTAAACGCGAATAACATCAACTCCTTCAAATATAGAATCGACCGTCATTTCGCTGCGTCGGGAGTAAACTGAATAACGAGGTGCTTTCATCCGATTCTCAATATCGAGGTGCTTTCATCTGCTCCTCAATATCGATGTGCTTTCATCTGATTCTCAATATCGAGGTGCTTTCATCTGATTCTCAATATCGAGGTGCTTTCATCTGCTCCTCAATATCGAGGTGCTTTCATCTGCTCCTCAATATCGAGGTGCTTTCATCTGATTCTCAATATCGAGGTGCTTTCATCTGATTCTCAATATCGAGGTGCTTTCATCTGATTCTCAATATCGAGGTGCTTTCATCTGATTCTCAATATCGAGGTGCTTTCATCTGATTCTCAATATCGAGGTGTTTTCATCTGATTCTCAATATCGAGGTGCTTTCATCTGATTCTCAATATCGAGGTGCTTTCATCTGATTCTCAATATCGAGGTGCTTTCATCTGATTCTCAATATCGAGGTGCTTTCATCTGCTCCTCAATATCGAGGTGCTTTCATCTGCTCCTCAATATCGAGGTGCTTTCATCTGCTCCTCAATATCGAGGTGCTTTCATCTGCTCCTCAGTATCGAGGTGCTTTTCATCCGATTCTCAATATCGAGGTGCTTTCATCTGCTCCTCAATATAGAGGTGCTTTTCAACCGATTCTCAATATCGAGGTGCTTTCATCTGCTCCTCAAGCCCCAAGTGGCGGTCGAGCAGATTAAATCACCCAAGCGGGCGACCTCGTAATGAGCCAATAGGCTTTCTGTTGCCTGCATTTCCATGTTTCCTCCACCAGCACCCTGCCAATACCGTCACCTCTTCCTCCACTTCTTCCACCACCTCCACCTTTTCCTCCACTTCCTCAACCACCACCACAGCACCTTTATCTCTTTTCCTCCACTTCCTTTATCACATCCATCTATCCCTCCACCTTCATTTCTTTCTCCACTCCCTCCACCACCATTCTTCCCCCCTCTTTCTTCCACCTCCTCATCCGTCACACTCTTGCCACGCAGTCACCCAACGGAGAGACGGGTGACGAAGTGTATCAGATGGGTGAGAAGGTTGATGACGAGTAGGTGTGAAGTGGATGACGAAGAGACGTAGTAGGATGTAAGTGCTTTGTAGGTGGATGAATGTTAGTGCGTGAGATGGCTAAGGTTAGTGGGAAGTCGTGGGTTGGGCTAGATGGGTGAGGAAATGAGTTGATGGGTGAGAAAAGACAGGCATATAGGGTGTTGGGAGTCGGGGAGGAGGTTGGAGGGTGGTGGGGGTCCTGTAATCGTGGGAGCTATCCCTCTTCATTAAGTTCTTCATAATTAAGTGCGTGAGAAAATTAAATTGCCTGAAGCCGTACATTTCGTTGTTGAAGTGTGTTGTTACTTCTGAGGGAAGCGGTGAGAAAGGGAGGGAGAGGAGGAGGAGGAAGGTGGAGAAGGGAGGAGCTATGTAGGAGGGTGATGAGGTGTGTGGTGAGGGACAAGAAAAAATATGTAAAGTGGAAGAAAGATAAATAAAAGGTGATGAAAAAGGGCGTGAATTAGAATGATAATATTCAAAGATTTAGGTAAGAGGAGGAAAAGAAGGAGGAGGTATGAGACAAGAGGAGTTAATTAAGAAAAAGAAAAAGCAAAGAGTTCAACAGAAAAAGTACAGCGGAAGGAGGAGGAGGAGGAGGAGGAGGAGGAGGACTGAGAAGCAGGAGAAACAGGGAGAGGTGATAGATACCTTGAAAAGCGAGATAAGTTGAGGAGGAGGAGGAGGAGGAGGATGTATAGATGAAGGAGGAAGAGGAGGAGGAGGAGGTTGGAGGTGACAAGTGGCTTCATCGGGAAAAGTGGCGTGAAGCAAGGCCGTCTGGAAGGGCCACGCGAGAAGGGGCAGGAAGACATAGCAATATAGGTCATGGTGTGGCGGTCAGTCCATGGCGGCGACGACCTTACTGACTGACTGACTGACTGACTGACTATGGTATTTTCGTACTTACTGATCGACGGACTGATTGACTGACTGATCATTTTACAAGGTGACTATTTGCCTAACTACTTGACTAGCTAGCTGATAGACACAGGTTTACTTATTGACTGACTAATTGGCCGATGATGCCGGCGACGAGCTCACTCACTAACTGATTTGTTGGCTAACTGACTGAGTGACTGAGTGATTGGCTGGTTAACTAACTGCCTAGTTAAGTGTTAAGTTACTGTCTTACAGACTGACTGCCTGAATCATTGACTGACTGATTGGCTAATTTACTCGCCTACTGATTTACGAACTGTTTGCCTGCATGTTGGTTTGTTGGTCAGTGGTGGTGATAAGAATAATGATAATAATAATAATAATAATAATGATGATAATAATAATAATAATAATAATAATAATAATAATAATAATAATAATAATAATAATAATAATTATATTAGTTACAATAATAATGAAAGTGATAATGATAATAATAATAATAATAATGATAATAATAATAATAATAATAATAGTAATAATAATAATAATAATAATAATAATAATAATAATAATAATAATAATAATAATAATAATAATAATAATAATAACAATAATATAATTATTATTATTATTTTTATTATTATGTTGTAACCCGCAATCCCGGGTCACACAGGGTAGACGACACACTGTTTGTATTAGTGACACTTGACTTAAAATTCTAGTACTTTAGGAGTATTTAAAGGAGTTCGTAAATGGGGTGATGAAACGGTGTCGCCTTTCTTATATGTATTTTATTCTACCTTAATACTACTTAATATTACAGAGGGTAAAAATATTGTTTAAACCAGCGACTGGCTTACTAGACTCAATGAGTCTTCAGGTTTTCTTTCACTATTGGTTACTGACGTTAACACTGGTATAATATTGAGTAAAAACTCACACAATAAAGTATCATAGAAATATAATCCTAAGTAAAACTAAGATAATAGAACACAATATATATGTTAGATACGCTTCCCTCTATGGTAATTCACTCCATACTCACAGTAGCAACGATGAATGTTCTACCCATGTTGTCTAGGGAAGGACAACTGAGTGTCCAGCAACGAACAGAGTGCTGGTTAATCTGAGGTCAAGCCAGGAGAAATGCTTCTTATATAGGCAGACATCGCGAGGGTAATACGTCAGGCGTGTGAGTCATACATCAAACTCACACCGAGCTCATACAATAATCTACCTAACCGACATGCTTAATTCACGCGGTGACGCAGCTTTGTTTTCATAACATTTTGTTCCGCAGCTGATCGTGTTTTGGCCGCGGTGATTGTGTTTTGGCTTAGAGAGATAAGCGGGTGCGTTAATGGGCAATTACAATTGTGTATAGGTTGGTAAATGAACAGTGGGGACAATCATGTGTTGGAGTCCGTGTTGTGTTTTAGCGGTCGATACCGCTGTTGTCATCGGAAAATATTGCCGGTGAAGATGATGATGACACGAGTGGTGTCGCGGCTCGCGGGGCACCACATACCCCCCCCGTTAAAATCACGCCACGTCCTCGTGGCACAAAGCGTTCCGCCCGGCGGACGACCATGGAGGGCCCAGACGGGGAGGGCGGGATCGTGGGGGAGGAGTCCTGCGAGAGACGGGACCTGAAGAGACAGAAGAAGGCCACCCCACCGGCGACGAAGACGACGCCGAGGAGGAGCAGCCACCCCCACCAAGGGAGGAAGGGGTCGAAGGCGGGGACCGGAGAGACGGATTCCTGGAGCGCGTGAAGTGCTGGAGGAGGTCCAGCGGGGGCCAGAGACGACCCGGGACGGCGGCGGGGAGGGGAAGGGGCCAAGGGGAGTCTTGGCCAGGAGCGATGAGACCACGTCACGTCCGATGTGGAAGGGGGCGCGATGAACCGTCAGCGGGGCGTCACCGTCCATAGTAGCAGAGGCAGGGAGGCTGAAGGCGTCGGAGTGGGCACTACAGCCCATACCGAGGCTGAGGAGACCTGTCCCGTTGATGGTCTGCCTGTATTTGGAGACCGGGCTGTCCGGGCAGACCATGGTGACCATCTGGGAGTATCGGTAGCGAAGACCCAGCCCGCAGGAGACGGGATGAAGACCGGGGGGAAGACTCTGAGGAGAGACTTAGAACACAGCGAGAGGGCGTCTGGGCGATCGAGAAAGAGAGCGATCTCGCAGCGCTGGACAGAAGTCGAGTAGACAGGGGCGACAGGGGACATACATAGAGCAGGTGGTGTTTAGTACAGCGGTCCAAGGAGTCTAAGAGCATATAGTGAGTGCGGTCTTCAGAAACCGCAAGGTAAGTGGAAAGCGTGTCGGTGTGCAGAAAATATGGCGTGCCATCAAGATGAAAAGGCAACGCGTCCATTTTAAACACATCGAACACGTAAGAGGGATCCCTTTCATGGGGATTTGTAAGTAGAAGTGAAGGGTTCCTGAGGAAAGCGTACCTTTAGAAATAACCCTAGAGACATCTCTATACAATGCTAAATATTCATGTGCTGCAGGGAAAAGTAAGCCTGGGTAATGGAGTGACGCATTGCTGAGCACACGAAATAGTACATCATTTGGAAGGAGGAGGGGAAACCTGCGTTTGGGACAGCTGCTGAAGGCCAAGCTTGAGATTCAGAGTATCATGATTTAGGTCACTAAGTGCCAACTGAATGAGAAGGATAGTCTCCAAAATACGCATTTCCCCTTCAATTTGCAAGGTTTTTAGTGAGAACTGACGGATAATAGCTGATGCCAAAGCCGAGGCGGACTCTAGACGGGAGATGGCAGAATGAATATGACGGAGGTCCCGAACTGTGGCGTTGAGGACTTCCTGATGGAGGTTAAGTTGACGTCTCTCTTCTGTGGACAGAGTGTAGAGCTGGGAGAGCTTCCCGTGTATCACATCTATTTGGGCCTGAGTGGCCGTACCGAAAGGAGGTTTGCTACCGAGCCAAGGAAATCCACGGCCCCTCGCTTCTGGCGAGTCCGAAATGGGCTTCCATCTCTACCACTCATAGCCGACAGAAAGCTGTTAAGATCTTTGAATAACTTCTCAAACTCAATGTGAAAAGAGTCTAGAGTGCGCCTGAGCAGACCAACAGTAGGGAACGATTGATTCATATGTTCAATCGACCATGAAACTTCCGCTGTTAGATTTGCCACGTTGATGAGAGGACGTTGGATGTCGTCCGTCTTGATGACGACGGGGACAACATAGTACCGTCCTGTCAACAGCATCTTAAAGACTGGGGAGAAGACGATGCCTGGACGAATGGGTTGCTCCCGGGAGGGATCAAGGGAAGACAAGGAGAGGGCAACACCCAGGATCTGTAATTATAGGGGGCATCAGTTCGTTGGTCGTTGGCGATACTCAAGAGGGCGGTCCATCACATTGGGGAGAGAAGGGGGTACCGTATTGGAGCGTAATGAGCGACTGACACAGGGCTCTGAAGGAGCTGAGGGAACCAATGAGGGGACCTCTGAAGCATCTGAGGAGACAGGAGCCGGTGAGGAGAGCTCGGAAGGAGCTGGAAAGGACAATGGCAGCGGCTCCTCGGGGAATAAGTCATGGGGTGGGTCCACTTCTACTACTTGATCAGGGAGAGGGTAGGCACGCCTGACATTAGGAGAGTCATGGAAGCCAAGAGAGTCCTCGTGAACGACCTGAACATTATTTGTGTGAACTGTCTTGATCTTACCACCTCTAACATGACGCAGTCGTAAGACTACAGGGCTTATTTTTTCTAGCACCCTAAAAGGTCCATTGAACAAGGGCTGGAGCTTCTTTGGTTCGCCCTTTGTACATACATGCCTTAAGTAAACCTGATCTCCTACTACCACCTGTTTGGGTTTGGATTTCCTAAACATTCTTTCTGACTCCTGCCATCCTATATCTATATTGGTCTGACATAGTTTATAGGTTTGCTGCGCGACACTAGAAGTAAATGCTTTATAGCTGTCAACATCATAACAAGGTTGGAGTTTATTCTCAAGCACTTCAAAAGGAACATTTGGGTCCTGAGAGAAAAGCAAGAAAATGGTGAATCTTTCAGAACACGATGGTAGGCAGTGTTGTAGGCGTGTGTTGCAACCGGAAGCATTTGGTCCCAGATACCGCGATTGTCCTCGCACAAAGTTCTCAAGATATTTATTAAGGTGCCATTAGGCCTTTCTATCACACCGTTTGCAGACGGGTGATAAGGAGTTGTCCTTAGATGATCAATCTGTAACAACTGAGTCAACTCTCGTAAGAGAGTGTTGACGAACTCCTTTCCTTGATCCGTGACTAGAATCGGCGGGATGCTGTGTACACAGACTACGTTCTTGTAGAACGCAGCTGCCACTTCCTTGGCTGCCTTCGTACGAAGGGGGGTTGCTACCAAGAAGCGTGACAGGACGTCTATCACTGTCAGTACATACCTATAGCCTTCGTCTGAAACAGACAAAGGTCCGACAATATCCATATGGACTCTGTCAAACGGTTGGCCAACCTCTGGATACCTCATAAGTGGAGCTGGCGGGGATCCCCTCTTCTTAAACCGACAACAGACAGGACAAGATCTGACATATTGCTCCACGTCCGCCTTCATTCCCGGCCAGTACGCAAACTTGCGACAGCGTGCCAACGTAACCTTAGTGCCTCCATGCCCTGCAGGTAGCATGGAATGCGCCAAAGCTAACGCGTTAGGAATGTAGCTTGGTGGAACGATAACCAGTCTTTTCTGCTTGTTGTATTCATCGCAAACATCGCGGTAGAGAATGCCATTCTCTACACACACTTCACTAAGAGGCAGTTTTTTGAAGTACCTCTTAGCTGCATTTAACGTTACATTGCTCCTCTCTGCAACCTTTCTCTCATCTCTCTCATGTACGTTACCACCGGTGGTCTGTTCAAAAGCATGCTTCAATTCTCTCAGTTCAGGATCGCGATCCTGGTGCTCCATGAGTCCAGCAAGACTCCAATGGAGAAACTTATCCTGTTTGTCATGTCCTCCGGAGAGGCGACAGACATGTCCTGTCCACCCGTAAGGGTGACAGACATAATTCGAGCATCCAATTCGCCTTCTATCACGTCACTCTCCTGATTCCTAATCCTTGACAAAAATTCTGCTACCATGTTGCTGGAGCCTGGGAGATAATCAATACTAAAGTCAAATTCTCCTAGAAGTGTCTGCCAGCGTGCAATCCTGCTGCTAGGTACTGTGCTTTTAACAGCCAAGTCAGTGGTCTATGGTCCGACAGGATGTGTATCCTATAACCCAAGATAAGGGGTCGGTTAGTACTGAGGCCATAGATGACTGCTAAAGCTTCTCGCTCTACCGCTGAGTAGTTACGTTCTGCTCCATTCAGGGTTCTACTAAAATATGCTATGGGACGTAAACTACCATTTCATCCTTTTGTTGCAACACACCACCTATTGCCTTATCTGACGCATCTGTGGTGAGATTGAAGGGCTTCCGGAAATCCGGAAAGGCTAAAACAATGTCAGTCGTTAGACTGTTCTTTAGTGTGCTAAATGCATGCAATGCCTCTTCATTCCACTCCAGATGTGTCTTATCATTCTTGGTTACTTTCTCCCTTTGAGTAAATTATTAAGTGGGATGCTATCTTGGCAAAGTCTTTAATGAATTTCCTATAAAAGTTAACCAATCCCAGGAAACCTTGAAGTTCTTTGACTGTTTTCGGAGGAGTGAGTTGTTGCACCGCCTGTACCTTTGAGGGCTGAGGCTTCAAGCCAGAAGCACTAACAATGTGACCCAGATAATCTACTTGCTCTTTGAAAAGGAACACTTATCTAGTCTTAAGGACAGGTGAGCCTTCTGCAGTCTGTCCAAGACGGCATGGAGGTTCTTAGGTGATGGTCCATGTCTTTCCCTTGTACTATCAAATCATCAAGGTATACATGTACAATTCTTCCTGTCAGACCAATGAGAACTTGATACATGATCCGTTGATATTCTGCAGTTGCTGTTTTTAATCAAAAGGGACTGTAGTGAATTCATAGAGGCCATAAGGTGTCGTGAAGGCTGTCAAGTGTTTAGATTCCTCTGCCAATGGGACTTGGTGGTAGCCCTGGCGCAAATCAAGGGAGGTGAATACTTTACTTTCCCCTAACTGTTGCAAAATGAGGTTAATGTTAGGGAGTGGATGTTTGTCATCAATCAATTCATCGTTCAGAGCGCGGAAGTCGAGACAAAGTCTGACTCCACCATCCTTTTTAGCAACAGGGACTAGAGGTGCGCTGTAGGGTGACGCACTAGGGCGTATAATACCCTGGGCCTCAAGGTCCTTGAGCTGAATCTCTATTTCTTTATGATATTTTACTGGTATTGGGTATGGCTTTTTATATATAGGCTTGTCATTTTTAGCCTTAAAGTGTGAACATAATAGGGGTAATAGTGAGTGGCTCGTTTTTAGAGCAAACACATCAGGATACTTGCGGGTTAAGCCCTTCAGACAGCAATTTTCCGTTGTGAGGGTAAAATAGCTCGTCTATCAGCTTATCGAGTACCATCTGTTTACTTGACTGGGTGACAGGCGGCTTTGTAGCTGTTTTTGTGACAGCCGCTACACATTCATTAGTCGATGATTGATAGTATTCTGAGTGACAAGAATAAATGTGTCCCATCACTTCACCTGTTGGCATCTCAATAGTTTCTTCAGTTGGGTTAGCATAGGGAATGATGAATTTACCTTTGGTTTGTTTGACGTTAGGAGTTAAGGTTACTAACCCGGGAAATAAAAATGAAGAAGGGATATCATTGGACCTTGGGAGAAATAAGGCTTGCTGGGCTCTGCCAATCTCTGCCTCCAGAGTGACATACCCTGCCGTGCCTGGGAGCAAGGACGCCACGTTAATAGCGTATGCTTTCACTGGTACTTCCTCCATCTCGTCTAAAGTAGGTTTATGATCTTCTGGGTACGGGCTCATATCGTCCGCAGCCAGGGAATGAACTTCCACTGGGTAGGCGCCCACCATTACACTAAACTGCCCAGGTGTGGCCAGCGGTGCAGCTACCACATTTTGTCTCCACATAAATTCTAGGCCCAACAAAACTGCTGTTGGTAACACTATACCTTGTGATATTACTACAAACTTTTCTATAATTTCTCCGTGCCCAAAGTCTACTACTACTTCGGCTAGTCCTTTATTAGGGATTGGAGTCCGATCTACCCCTTGTATGGAGAGAGGTTCTGTAACTATCATCTTCCCGCCTACCTTCCTAAATAAATCTTCTTCTATTAGGGACGCTCCTGCTCCTGTGTCTAGCATTGCGTAAACCATCTCCTATGGTGCATTCGCGCCTACGCACAATCTCAACGTGCGGGCGTTGGTTGGGCCGTGGACTGCCGCAGCTACTCTGGGGGAGTTTTTTTTTTTTTTTGTTCTTCTCGTGGTCAGGGTTGAGCCAGGAGCTACGGGGTGAGGGACCGGTGTACTCCGGGCGCCAGGCAGCCAAGGCGAGACAGGCTGACGCCTGTTTCGAGTGGGCTGGTACTGAGGGTACCGAGAGCCCGTTGGTGGGTGGTAGGCACCCCTATACTGCCTTCCATATGTGCAATCGCGAGCCATGTGTCCTACATACCCACAAGCATAACATGTAGGTGGCGTGGGCGCGTTCCCATATGGGCGTGTAGGTGGCGCGGCGTGCCGTCCTCCCTTTGGGGTATCGGGTAACGTGACTGGCCTGGAGGGCGTGGAGGACGGCTTGTGGAGACATGTTTGGGTCCGGATGCCTGGGTGGAACAGACGTTCAGCACTTTTATTTCTTTGGCGATATCGGCATCGGATAGCTTCGACTCTGGATAAGCTTTAATATACTCATACCCTTTCTTTAATACCTTCTGTGGGTCCCCTTTTCTTCCTCCGTTAGGATGAGTAAGAGGGCCGGAGGAAAGCCTCTGAGCCGTAAAGCGGTTATCTCAGTTAGAAACTGGCATTGTCAGGCTTGAGAGCGATCAACTCGTCTCTCAATGTCTCCAGGCGGATGAGGAAGGTGCGGATGTTTTCTCCTGTCCGCCGTTTTGCCTCTCCCAATTCTTTCTGGAGGACCGAAAAGGTCCTTACTGTGGGAAACACACGTAGGAAGTCTTCCTTTACTTTTTCCCAATCCTGTCCACATCTAGTGATACAACCGAGGAGATGATCGCGCGCTGCTCCCAGGGCATATTGTTTGGCTAACTCAATCTTTCCGGTAGTGTCCCAATTTGCCTGTGTCCGGCTTTCAATATCCTCTATCCATTTCTTTGCTAGCTTATGGCATGGGAGGTTTGGTGCTTTGCTACTTTTTTTCTTCTCCACCACAAAAATATAAGAGTCCCTGCACTCTACTAAAATCATTCAAGGTATGACGGCTAAGTAGCGTGACAAGATCATCATGGGCAAGGGTGATCGATTTTCCATCTTCTTTTTTGGGGGGAGGGTTCTTGCCTTCGTCTGGCATTGTTAACTCGAAAGTCTTATTCCGTAATTCCAAGAATAACTGTCTTCTCCTCGCTTTCGGATGTGGACATACACCAGTACAATACCAATATAAATCGCAAGTTTCACCACATGTTTCACCACATGTTTCACCACATGTTTCACCACATGTTTCACCACATGTTTCACCACCCCACACCTGACACCAATGTTGTAACCCGCAATCCCGGGTCACACAGGGTAGACGACACACTGTTTGTATTAGTGACACTTGACTTAAAATTCTAGTACTTTAGGAGTATTTAAAGGAGTTCGTAAATGGGGTGATGAAACGGTGTCGCCTTTCTTATATGTATTTTATTCTACCTTAATACTACTTAATATTACAGAGGGTAAAAATATTGTTTAAACCAGCGACTGGCTTACTAGACTCAATGAGTCTTCAGGTTTTCTTTCACTATTGGTTACTGACGTTAACACTGGTATAATATTGAGTAAAAACTCACACAATAAAGTATCATAGAAATATAATCCTAAGTAAAACTAAGATAATAGAACACAATAGATATGTTAGATACGCTTTCCTCTATGGTAATTCTTCACTCCATACTCACAGTAGCAACGATGAATGTTCTACCCATGTTGTCTAGGGAAGGACAACTGAGTGTCCAGCAACGAACAGAGTGCTGGTTAATCTGAGGTCAAGCCAGGAGAAATGCTTCTTATATAGGCAGACATCGCGAGGGTAATACGTCAGGCGTGTGAGTCATACATCAAACTCACACCGAGCTCATACAATAATCTACCTAACCGACATGCTTAATTCACGCGGTGACGCAGCTTTGTTTTCATAACATTTTGTTCCGCAGCTGATCGTGTTTTGGCCGCGGTGATTGTGTTTTGGCTTAGAGAGATAAGCGGGTGCGTTAATGGGCAATTACAATTGTGTATAGGTTGGTAAATGAACAGTGGGGACAATCATGTGTTGGAGTCCGTGTTGTGTTTTAGCGGTCGATACCGCTGTTGTCATCGGAAAATATTGCCGGTGAAGATGATGACACGAGTGGTGTCGCGGCTCGCGGGGCACCACAATTATTATCATTTCCAGAGATAATGTGGAGAGAGAGAGAGAGAGAGAGAGAGAGAGAGAGAGAGAGAGAGAGAGAGAGAGAGAGAGAGAGAGAGAGAGAGAGAGAGAGAGAGAGAGAGAGAGAGAGAGAGAGAGAGAGAGAGAGAGAGAGAGAGAGAGAGAGAGAGGTCGCATCTCTTTGACCTCTGTGACGCCGGCTGCTGCAGGTCAAGGGTCAAACGCCTCGTTGTCGTGCATATTGATTTTATCGTTTCTTCCATTTCCTCTTATTATTAATATTATTATTGTCATTTTTATATTATAATTATTGTTTATTATTATTATTATTATTATTATTATTATTATTATTATTATTATTATTATTATTATTATTATTATTATTATTATAATTATTTTTTATTTTATTATTATTATTATTATTATTATTATTATTATTATTATTATTATTATCATTATCATTATCATTATTATTATTATTATTATTATTATTATTATTATTATTATTATTATTATTATTATTATTATTATTATTATTATTATTATTATTATTATGATGATGATGATTACTGTTATTATTATTATTATTATTATTATTATTATTATTATTATTATTATTATTATTATTATTATTATTATTTTTATTATTATTATTATTATTATTATGATGATGATGATGATTACTGTTATTATGAATATTATTATTATTATTATTATTATTATTATTATTATTATTATTATTATTATTATTATTATTATCATGATTATTATTATTGTTAGTGTTAGTATTAATTGTATTGTTATTAAATGTTATCTTTTATTACATTGCTGTGGGTGTTCCTGCTCTGGTATTTGTTTCATCTATAATCATTGCCATGTTTGTTACTTGCCATTACAATATTGAAGTTTTTTTTATCACTATTATAATATTAAATGCTCTCTTAATTATTTTTCTTTTTTTTTACAACAAGGGCGCACAAAAAAGAAAACAATAATAAAAAAAAAACGCCCGCTACTCGCTGCTCCTAGAAAAAGTAACAAAAGAGGTGGCCGAAAGTAAGATCAAATACGGGAGGAGAGGTGTCCTGATACCCTCCTCTTGAAAGAGTTCAAGTCGTAGGCAGTAGGATATACAGATGAAGGAAGATTGTTCCAGAGTTTACCAGCGTGAGGGATGAAAGAGTGAAGATGCTGGTTAACTCTTGCATAAGGGGTTTGGACAGTATAGGGATGAGCATGAGTAGAAAGTCGAGTGCAGCGGGGCCGCGGGAGGGGGGGAGGCATGCAGTTAGCAAGTTCAAAAGAGCAGTCAGCGTGGAAATATCGATAGAAGATAGAAAGAGAGGCAACATTGCGGCGGAATTTAAGAGGTAGAAGACAATCAGTATGAGGAGGAGAGCTGATGAGACGAAGAGCCTTAGCCTCCACTCTGTCCAGAAGAGCTGTGTGAGTGGAGCCCCCCCACACATGAGATGCATACTCCATACGAGGGAGTACAAGGACCCTGTATATGGACAGCAACTGTGCAGGGGAGAAGAACTGGCGGAGACGGTACAGAACGCCCAGCCTCGAGGAAGCTGATTTAGTAAGAGATGAGATATGAAGTTTCCAGTTGAGATTTTGAGTTAAGGATAGACCGAGGATGTTTAGTGTTGAGGAAGGTGATAGCTGGGTGTTGTCAAAGAATAGGGGATAGTTGTTTGGAAGATTGTGTCGAGTGGATAGGTGGAGAAACTGTGTTTTTGAGGCGTTGAAGGACACCAGGTTCTTCTTGCCCCAATCGGAAATAATAGTAAGGTCTGAGGCTAAGCGTTCTGCAGCCTCCAGCCTTGAGTCGTTAAGTTCCTGAAGGGTGGGTCTTCTATTAAAACAAGTTGAGTAATGCAGAGTGGAATCATCAGCGTAGGAATGGATAGGACAGTTCGTTTTGGAAAGAAGATCTTCAATGAACAACAGAAAAAGAGTGGGAGATAGGACAGAACCCTGTGGGACACCACTGTTAATAGATTTAGGGGAAGAACATTGACCGTCTACCACGGCAGAAATAGAACGGTCAGAAAGGAAACTGGAAATAAAGGTACAGAGAGAAGGATAGAAACCGTAGGAAGGTAGTTTAGAAAGCAAAGATTTGTGCCATACCCTATCAAAAGCTTTTGATATGTCCAGCGCAATAGCAAAAGTTTCACCGAAATGGCTAATAGAGGATGACCAAGAGTCAGTTAAGAAGGCTAGGAGATTACCAGTAGAACGCCCCTTGCGGAACCCATACTGGCGATCAGATAGAAGGTCAGAAGTGGAAAGGTGCTTTTGAATCTTCCGGTAAAGGATTGATTCAAAAGCTTTAGATAGACAAGAAAGTAAAGCTATAGGACGGTAGTTTGAGGGATTGGAGCGGTCACCCTTCTTAGGCACAGGCTGTATGAAGGCATACTTCCAGCAAGAAGGAAAGGTAGATGTTGACAGGCAGAGGCGAAAGAGTCTGACCAGGCAGGGTGACAGCACGGAGGCACAGTTTTTAAGGACAATAGGAGGCACTCCATCAGGTCCATAAGCCTTCTGAGGATTGAGGCCAGAGAGGGCGTAGAAAACATCATTTTGAAGAATCTTTATAACAGGCATAAAGGAGTCAGAGGGGGTATGAGTAGGAGGAATATGCCCAGAATCGTCCAGAGTGGAGTTTTTAGAAAAGTTTGAGAGAAGAGTTCAGCCTTAGAGATAGATGAGACGGCAGTGTTGCCGTCAGGACTGAGGAGTGGAGGGAAAGATGAAGAAGTGAAGTTGGAGGAGATGTTTTTGGCTAGATGCCAGAAGTCACGGGAAGAGTTAGAGAAAGCAAGGTTTTGACATTTTCTATTAATGAAAGAATTTTTGGTTAGTCGAAGAATAGATTTGGCACGATTTCGGGCAGAAATGTAAAGTTCATAATTAGGATTAGTTTGAAGGCTCTGGTACCTTTTGTGAGCTACCTCTATCATTGACAGCATGAGAACAAGCGTGACTAAACCAAGGCTTTTTAGCGTGAGGAGTAGAGAAAGAACGAGGAATGCATACCTCCATTCCAGAGACAATTACTTCTGTGATGCGCTGAGCACACACAGAGGGGTCTCTATCCTGGAAGCAATAATCATTCCACGGAATGGAAAAGTACATCCTCAGGTCGTCCCACCGAGCTGAAGCAAAATGCCAGAAGCATCGCCTCTTCGGTGGGTCCAGAGGGTGTACAGGAGCGATAGGACAGGATGCAGAAATAAGATTGTGATCGGAGGAGCCCAACGGAGAGAACAGTTTGACAGAATAAGCAGAAGGGTTTGAGGTAAGGAAGAGGTCTAGGATGTTGGGTCGATCTCCAAGTCGGTCGGGAATACGTGTAGGGTGCTGGACCAACTGCTGTAGGTCGTTGAGGATAGCAAAGTTGTAGGCTTGTTCACCAGGATGGTCAGTGAAAGAGTATGAAAGCCAAAGCTGGTGGTGAACATTGAAATCTCCTAGGATGGAGATTTCAGCGAAGGGAGAGTGGGTCAAAATGTGCTCCACTTTAGAATTCAAATAGTCAAAGAATTTTACATAGATGGTAGAGTTAGGTGAGAGATAAACAGCACATATGTATTTAGTAATAGAGTGACAATGAAGTCTTAGCCAGATGGTGGAAAATTCAGAAGAGTCAAGGTCGTGGGCACGAGAGCAAGTGATCTCATTGCGCACGTAGGCGCAACATCCAGCTTTGGATTGAAATTTAGGATAGAGATAGTAGGAGGGAACAGAGTAGAGATTGCTGTCAGTAGCCCCAGAAACCTGTGTGCAAGATGGCGCCACTATAAACACTCGCCTGCGCCAGAACGGGCTGGGCCGACCATCAGGCCCCACCTGAAAGAAGCCTTGGGCCGACCATCAGGCCCCACCGGGAAGATGCCTACCGGCGCAATAGGCAACAACGTAAAAAAAAAAAAAAGAGTTAACCAGCATCTTCACTCTTTCATCACTCACGCTGGTAAACTCTGGAACAATCTTCCTTCATCTGTATTTCCTCCTGCCTATGACTTGAACTCTTTCAAGAAGAGGGTATCAGGACACCTCTCCTCCCGAAATTGACCTCTGTTTTCGGACACTCCTTAGACCTCTGTTCGGGAGCAGTGAGTAGCGTTTTTTTTTTTTTTTTTTTTTTTTTACGCTCTTCAACTGTCTCCTTAGCTGTAAAAAAAAATATATATATATATATATATATATATATATATATATATATATATATATATATATATATATATATATATATATATATATATATATATATATATATATATATATATATATATATATATATATATATATATATATATATATATATATATATATATATATATACAGTCTATAGGTAGGCGGTGGCCGAACTGGTAGCGTGCTGGACCGACCTTCACCGCGTGATGGACGACGCGGGTTCGAATTCCTACGCTACCACCTCGGATTTTTCAGTCACCGCCGAGTGGCTTAAAACTACCCACATGCTGTCCTGAAGACCACCCATCAACCCGGACTCTAGAGGAAACCGTCCAAGCGAATCAAGAACGAGTTCCGGGAGGGCAGCATGAGCCAATGCAATATGGCGCCACTATAAACACTGCCTGCGCCAGAACAGGCTGGGCCGACCATCAGGCCCACCTGAAGAAGCCTTGGGCCGACCATCCGGCCCCATATATATATATATATATATATATATATATATATATATATATATATATATATATATATATATATATATATATATATATATATATATATATATATATATATATATATATATATATATATATATATATATATATATATATATATATATATATATATATATATATATATATATATATATATATATATATATATATATATATATATATATATATATATATATATATATATATATATATATATATATATATATATATATATATATATATATATATATATATATATATATATATATATGTGTGTGTGTGTGTGTATGTGTGTGTGTGTGTGTGTGTGTCAAAAAGAATTAGATTAGGCTATTAAAAATGACTAAAGAAAATTGAGTATACGGGACATATGGCTGGGTAACTTACTTAAAATGTGGGTGTCTTCTATTTCAGCTAGTTATTTTTTGTTTTTTTTTGTTAGAAAGCTGATGCTTGAATTTTATCAGGACCTTAGTAACAATATTCATAACAGTAATGCAATTAAAAAAATAGCCATCCTCCTTCCCAGTATAAGAACATACTGGAGAGCCATTGTTTTCATCAGCTTCCCGCCACATTGATAATAACAATTAGATTCCAATACTTCTCCAATGTCTTGTGAGATTCAACAAAGTAGCCTGGTTCAATCCACAGTGTAGTCGGACAGAGAAAGATACATATAACATATACGAATCATTTGATATACTTACTTTGGTATGGTTTGTGGGGACAAGTTTCCTGGCGGTGAATGGCCCGCCCGGACCCATGGGGCCAGCAGCTCTGGATTTTTCGGGAAGAAGTCTCAGAAGACACTAACACGAGAATCACTATCATAATTTCTTCTGCAGAGAGGCACGGAACACCTCCCCGGCATTGTGTTGTCACTATAATCACGTATTTATCCTAAAGTCTCGGCAATATGCTGTAGAATATGCCGCAGTAAATCAAGGTCTCTTTCACGGTCAAGGCAACCCCAGACTGGTCATTCGCGGGTCGCGACCCGGCTCGCTGCCAGATTCTCCAGATAGCTCTCGAGTTGCCATATAAGCAGGTCGCTATCCATCGCCCAACCCTCGTGACGTAGGCTGACGTCACGACTCCTATGCACAGGCCTTCTCCTTTTAGAAGGCCATGCTCCGAGGCTTAGTGTATGTGCGCCATTTTGAAATTTGAAGTTTGGGAAAAGGTGTATATGTTGTGTGAATGTAGTGTGGTGTGGATAAAGAGAGGATCTGTCTTTAGAGAGCATGCTGAACTACTCTCCGGTGTTGGTGAGACAATAGGGAAACGGTTAGTGAGGACGTGGGAAGGGTCTTTGGAGGGCTTCAGCTCCCTTCTCACCTCCCATATATACCTCACCGGGAGTGGCTTGCGCCCGTTCGGTAGGTGTCTTCCTACCTACTCCAGCCAGTGCTTATCGCCTTTTTTTTTAGCTGCTTTGTTAACTGTACAAAAACATGATTATTTTTCTTTAACTATCACATTTTTTTATCTATTTCCATGTTTTATTTGCGCTATTACCTTATTTCTATAATCTTTATCGCCGTTATTTACAGGTTTTCAGTTTATTTCGTCGGTATTTAAAGCGGGGGTGAAGGGGGCAGCAACTTAACGGAAATAACAGACAATGGTAAAGGAAGAGGAACAAAATAAAGGGTAGGAAATATAAAGGATACAGGGCGGGTCAAAGCGCAGCTGAAGGGTATGCTCCCATTATGTACAGATGTTCCATTATGTATTTAATAATTAGTAACCAGAAAAAAATAATTATCTTGAGCTTCACCTTCGTCATCCACCATCACCTTCATCACTAGTCCCCGTGATTGTATGTCGGTTATCACCATCCTTCCCACTCCCTGCTGACTGGCTCAACACAAAGGTACGCAACACACCTGTGGAGGGGACAGGTGCCAGGGTGACTGAAGGGCGTAAGGCACACCTTTCTTTCCTCTCCTCCTTGATCCTTCCCTCTTACTCCTGCTTCCTTTCTTTATTTTTCCTCCTTATCCGTCCCTGATTCTTCTCTTTCATCCCTCCATGGTTCTCCCTTGCCTTGTTTTCTTCGTTTTCTATATTTCTTTCTACTGCTTCTTCATTCCTTCTTTCCTCCTCTCTCCCTTATTCTTCCTTCAATATCTCCTTACTCTCTCTATCTTTCCCTACTTCTTTCATGCGCTCACCTATTCTTTCTTCTTCATTATCTACCCTTCCCTTTAACGCCCCCTATTTCTTTTCTTTATTACGCTTTATTCTATCCTCTCTCTCCCTCATTGTTTCTTCGTTATCCCTTCTGTATATTTCCTGTCTGGTGCTCCTCGTTAGTAAGTTTTGTTTTCTTTTGTTTCCGTTCCTCGTCGATCAGCCTTCCTTCCTTCCTTTCTTCCTTTTTCCTTTCTTCTTACCTTCTTTATCTTCTATTTTAACGCATATTTCCTTGCTTCCCTGCCTGTTCTTCCTTTTTCTACACTTATCCTTTTTCCTTCTTCATCTTCTCTTCTAATAATTAACCTGTTTACCTGTTGCTTCACCTGTGTGTTTAGCCAATTATCCACCTGTTGGTGTGTCTTGTTTTTAGCTTTTGTGTCTTTTTTTAATGTTATGTTTGTGTTTGTATTTGTATGGTATTTTGTGCTTTCTACTTCATGTATATCTTGTATCTACTGAATGTTTTTGGTGTGTTTTGTGTATAGAGTTTATTTAATTATAAGTACTCTTTCATCTATTTACGTAATATGTATTTTAGTCTCATGTACGTCTTTGTCTATATATATATATATATATATATATATATATATATATATATATATATATATATATATATATATATATATATATATATATATATATATATATATATATATATATATTTATATATATATATATATATATATATATATATATATATATATATATATATATATATATCTATCTATCTATATATCTCTCTATCTCTATCTATCTATCTCTCTCTCTCTCTCTCTCTCTCTCTCTCTCTCTCTCTCTCTCTCTCTCTCTCTCTCTCTCTCTCTCTCTATATATATATATATATATATATATATATATATATATATATATATATATATATATATATATATATATATATATATATATATATATATATCGTGTGCGTCTTTTTATTATGGTTTCTATATATTTAATTTTGTCATTATTATTTTTTTTAGATGAGCCTTGGGGAATTACGTACATTTTTTGAAGTTAGTATTGAGCTTGTTAACCCGTCCGCTGCGATTGGCACGGATTTGGCCTTCCCTGGTAGCCTGGTAACATTATACTGCCAGGTCTTTCTCTGCCTCTGTGGTGGATAGTAGAGTGTTTCCCATGTGGTATTGGTGTACTGGATATCCCCTCCCATGGTGCAGGACTTTACATTTCTTCATTGAATTATAACAGCCACTTTTTGCTCCATTCCAGTAGCTTGGTGAGGTCTAACTGTAGGAAATCCGCATTCAAGGGGTTAATATCGAAAGAAATCAACGTTGGGAAAATATGAGAACATAGATAGACACGCTCATAGACAGGTAGAAAAAGGGAACAAATGAGGGCTTAGGAAAGGAGAGAGGTTAAATTATTTTATGTATTCTTCGTCGCATATGGATGAGAAACACATGTAAGAGAATGGGAAAGAAGAGATTTAGGGGTCTGGGAAAGCGAAAGAATGGAAGGTTGATAAAAATTGGCAAGCGAATGGATTATAAACTTATAAAAGAAAAGTAATGACTTTTTTATGGCTAAATATGCGAGTAAATTGAGAAAAGTGTGAAGATGGATTGTGCTTTTTTTCTAAAGGATTAGAAAAAGATAAGAAACCTCGGAGTGGAACGAAAGTTGAATAATAAAAAAAGAAGGATAATAATGGCTGCCTTTCGTTGATGAGAACACAAATAAACAAACACTATGAAGAGAGACACTGGAAAAATAAACAACAGAGAAAGGATTAGACAAAAGACCAAAGTAAGATGTAAAATGATAAGAAGTCAGGAAAACATTACAAAACTGGTTGTCTTTAGTTATTTCGGAAACAAGTGAACAGAGAGATGAACACAAAGGATGGAGAAAAGAAAGAGAGCGAAGGAAAAGTGTAAAGAAAAGAGGAAGTAATGCGGATAAAAGAGGAGCAGAGGATGCCTTTGGTCGCCTCGCTCTCGGGCCATTAAAGAGGTGTGAGGACTGAGGCGGCGAGGAGGCGCGGGGAGAGTGCGGGCGAGGAAGGAAAGAAGAGAGAGGGAAAAAAAATGTAATGAGTATAAGGAGAAAAATGGGTAGAGTAGAAAAAGAGATTGTGAAAAAGAAGATGCGTGCGGGTAATGTTGAAAACGGTGAAAAAGTGCAACGAAGAAGGAAAGAAGAGAGGGAACAACGTAAGGTGGGAGAAACAGTAAAGAAAACCGATGCAAAAAAAGATGATGCAGTTACTAAGAGGGGATGAAAAGTTAGAGGAAAAGAAAGTAAAAGGAGGAGAAAATAAGAGGAAAAAGAAAATAGGAAGAAAAGGAAGAAATGAGAAGGAAATAAGAGGAAAGGAGAGTAAGGAAAGAAAAGGAAGTATGAGGGAAAGGAATGTAAGAGGAAAAGGAACGTGAGAGGGAAAGGAAAGTAAGAGGAAAAGAAAGTTAGAAGAAAAAGAAAATGAGAGGGAAAAGAAAGAAGTAAAACAATTAGTGGAAAATGAAAGCAAGAGGGAAAGGAAAGTAGCAATAAGCAGAAGTAAAGAAAGATTACCACCTTCACACACCTGCCTGACATAACGAGGTGCAGGAGGAAGAGGAGGGAGAGAATTAAGAGATTAAACACCTTTTTTTACAACGCTGGTAGTAAACATGAACATTACTTTTTTTCATTCATTCTTTTATTTTTTATGGGAGCACAACGTTGGCGGGGATTTATTGTATTGTTTTATTTTAATTGAGCTTTTAATCCGTCTCTTGACCGAGTCAGCTAACCATCAATTTTTCTCTTTTCCATCTATCCAGCTTTGTTTTAGGCTTGGTAACGGTGATGGAGGAGGAGGAGGCGGAGGAGAATGGGGATGGGATGGATTTTAAGGGTGAATGGTGATGGTTATGTTGGTGGTGTCAGTGTGCGTAGAGTGCTTGTAGGGATGAGTGTGGTGAGTGAAGATGGTGATGATGGTGTTAAATGAAGGTGATTGCAATATTAATTAAACTAAATGTTGGGTGAAAAATACAGCAGGGATGATGATGGAGAAAGGATGATGTTGATGATAGCCGAAGGGATGTTTAGAGAGGAATGTGGTCGTTGTTTTGATAGTGATGATGAAAACTTTAATACCTAACTCGAACACTGGGATAGGCTGTTTATTCCATTACCTCATCTACAACCTTTCCCAGCATCATTTTCTTGACAGTAACACCTTTCGATAATTCTAAGCTTTCCCAAACTTAAATGTTGAACGTGTTTTATTTCCACCATGACCACACTCCATCCCATTACTACCTTTTTTCTAAGCTTAAGCGTTGTAATAAGACCTTTTCCCACTACCACAGACTCGCCTTCTACCATCTTAACACATGCAATCTCTCTTGCGTGAAGGTTCCCACAAGTAAAATTTTCTCGCCGTCAAAGTCACGCCCACGACTAACTTGATTCTATTCCCTTGATGAACGGTGATATAGGTTTGTTTTTCTCCTCCTCCTCCTCCTACGTGTTCCCCTTTATTCCTATTCCGCCTCCTCCTCCTCCATCTCCTCCTCCTCCTTCTCCTCCTCTTCCTCCTCCTCTTCCTCCTCCTCCTCCTCCTCCTCTTCCTCCTCCTCCTCCTCCTCCTCCTCTATCTCATTCCTCCTGTTTTCTTCCCTGATATATATATATATATATATATATATATATATATATATATATATATATATATATATATATATATATATATATATATATATATATATATATATATATATATATATATATATATATATATATATATATATATATATATATATATATATATATCTATATATATATATATATATATATATATATATATATTTGTCCTTTACTCTTCTTCACATCTCCCTTCTCTTTTCCATTCTCTCTTCCCTCTCATAATCCAGCAATTTCCTCCTCCTCCTCCTCCTCCTCCTTCTCATCCCACTGTGTTATAACATGCTCGTGGGGCGTGTCTGATACCCTGATTGGCGATCAAACCCCTTATCTCTACCCCAGTAGGTGGTAACGCTGCCCCGTAAGTCACTCTGAGTTGCTCCCCCTTCCTCCCTTTTCCCCTTCCTCCCTTCCTCCATCCTCTTCCCCTCTCCCCATTCGCCTGACAGCCTCCTCGGAAGGTCCATCAGGTTAAGCCGCCTCCCCACGCTGCCTTCATCTCCACATTTGTTCTCCACACTGTTAGCGGATTTAGTCTCCTTGCTGGTCCCCACTTAAATCCCGTGCCCTAAATACCTCCACTCCACTTGTAAGCAGCGGCCTTGTATCTCTAGTAATTCTCTGTCTCTTCCCTTCCCTTACCTTACCCTATCTTACCTCAAGTGTCTTTGTATCCTCTACCTCTCAATCTCCACTAATTATCCATCTATTAAGAACATAAGAACATAAGAACGCAGGAGTCTGCAAGAGGCCGGTAGGCCTGTACGAGGCAGCTCCTTTGACCCTAAGCTCCCGTGTATCTAACCCCACCTAATATCGCTGTCCATGAATTTATCTAGTCTATTTTTGAATGTGACAATTGTATTGGCACTCACCACATGACTGCTAAGCCTATTCCACTCATCCACCACCCTATTAGTAAACCAATTTTTGCCTATGTCCCTGTTGAATCTGAATTTATCCAGTTTAAACCCGTTACTTCGTGTCCTACCCGGTTCTCTTACCAACAAAACCTTATGAATGTCTCCCTTATTAAAGCCCTTCATCCATTTATAAACCTCGATCATGTCTCCACGCACCCTTCGCCTTTCTAGAGAATGCAAGTTTAACTGTTTGAGTCTGTCCTCGTATGGCAAGTTTCTCAACCCCTGAATCATCTTAGTCATCCTCCTCTGCACCGATTCTAACATTTTGATATCCATTCTATAGTAGGGTGACCAGAACTGAACCGCATAGTCAAGATGAGGTCTAACTAATGCTAAATATAGTTTGAGGAAGACTTCGGGGCTTCTGTTGCTTACGCTCCTTGAAATAAATCCCAGTACCCTATTAGCTCGATTTCTAGCTTGAATGCATTGTGCCCTTGGACGGAGATCAGAGCTCACTAAGACCCTAAATCCCTCGCACCCAGACCTACTTATGAGAGTGTCATTTAAGCAATAGTTATGTGAGGGGTTGTTCCTACCTACACTCAGAATACTGCACTTCCCTACATTGAACTCCATCTGCCATTTATCCGCCCAGTCATAATCTGTTGAGTTCACCTTGGAGAATACTAGCGTCCTGATCCGACTCAATTACTCTACCGATCTTGGTATCATCTGCAAATATACTAACATCACTACTAATTCCTGTGTCTAAGTCATTGATATAAATAATAAACAAAAGTGGACCTAATACCGAACCTTGTGGGACCCCACTCGTAACACATCCCCAGTCAGATCTTTTACCATTGATTTGCACTCTTTGCTTCCTATTGCTAAGCCACGCCTTGACCCAGTTCAAAACTTTACCCCCTACTCCGTGAGCCTGTAATTTAAGCAACAGTCGTTGGTGAGGAACTTTGTCAAACGCTTTACTAAAATCAAGATAGATTACATCATAATTTTCATCTCTGTCAACCGCCTCAAATACTTTATTGTAGAAGGACAAGAGATTGGTGAGGCATGACCTACCTTTTGTGAACCCATGCTGCGAGTCGTGAATTAAGCTATGTTTCTCTAAATGCTCCTGAATGTTCCTGGCTATTATGGACTCCAGCATCTTCCTATAACCGATGTTAAGCTAATTGGGCGATAGTTTGAAGCAACTGACCTGTCCCCCTTTTTAAAAATCGGCGTCACATTAGCTACTTTCCATAGGCTCGGCACATAGCCAGTATTAACCGACATCTTAAAGATGTCGGTTAGTGGGTCACTGATTATATCACCTAGCTCCTTTAATACCCTCGGAAATATCCCGTCAGGACCTGGCGACTTGTTCTTCTTAAGCTTATCTATCTCATCCTGAACTACTTGCCTGGTAATGATTATATCCCTCAATTTATCGCCATCCCCGCCCTCGTACACCTGAACTCTTTCCGGTATAGTCGTTCGATCCTCCTGTGTGAATACTGAAAGGAAGTAGTCGTTCAACAATGTGCTCATATTTTCGTAATTTTCTACTAGCTCCTGTGTTTGATTTCAGCGGTCCAATTTTCTCCCGTGATTTTGTTCTATACATCTGAAAGAAGCCCTTAGGATTACTTTTCGCCTCATTTGCTACTTTGATCTCATAGTTCTTTTTTGCTATCCTGGTGTTTTTCTTAACTAATCTAGATAGTTCGACGTACCGGCCCCTGAGATGTGTTTCCCCATTCTTTATTTTCTGATAAATTCCCTTCTTTAACCCAATCTCGTGTTTTAGTCCACGAGTCATCCACTTAGGATCATTGTTTTCTTTTCTAAGTGTTCGCTGTGGTATATGCTGTTCTTGCCCCTCTACTATTACTCTAACTAAATTATTGTAAGACATTTCTACCTGGTTCTCCTGGCTCTCCAATCCGCAGTTCTGGCCCTCATGAATCCCTAAATTATCCCAGTTTACCCCTTCAAGATGTCTTCGAAGCCCCTCGTAGTTTGCTCTTCTAAAATCTGGCACTAACGCTGGGTTTGGATCACGGGTTACCGCCCAGTCTAACCTAAAACGAACCGTTCTGTGATCACTATCTCCTAACTCACCGCCCACCTCCAACTCACGTAGCAAGTTCCCATTATTGGTTAGGACTAAGTCTAATATGTTATCTCCTCTGGTAGGCTCAGTAACTACCTGCTTAAGGAAATTATCTTGTATAATTTCAAGAAAGTCCTCGGCTTCCAGGTCACCCACTAGATCTTCCCAGTCTATATTCCTATAATTAAAGTCCCCCATTACGCAGACATTTCTACTCATACTCGCCCTGCCAATCTCCTGTAGTAATATACTCGTGTCCTGCCTGTTAAGGTTGGGTGGCCTGTATATAACTCCTAGAGTTAGTTTTTCTTTCCCTTTGTAAACGTCCACCCAAACTGATTCTGAATCCATGTTAGTTTTGACTGAGTTGTTAACTAAACATTTAAGTGAGTCTTTAACATATAGCGCAACTCCACCTCCCTTTCTGCCCCTTCTGTCTTTGTGAAACATCTGATAACCCGTTATTTCAAATTCTGACCTAAAATTTCTATTAGCAGTGTCTATCCATGTCTCAGTGATCGCTATTATGTCAAAATTTTCTGAACAAGCTTCAACCCTTAGTAAGTCTATCTTGTTTCTGAGGCTCCTGCTGTTAGTATAGAAGATTCTTAGCCCGTCCTCTGTTACTCCTCTAGAATTACTTCTAAGCTGCCTGGTTATATTATGAGCTAGATGTCCCCTCCCATTACTCCTCCCATTGCTCCCATTACTCCTCCCCCCCTCGCCTATACTCAAAAAGACCGCGGGGTACCAGGTGCTTGCTCAAGGGAGTCTGAGAGAGCCTCAACACCCTTGAACGTCAAGTGTATCCCGTCACGGGCGTAGAGGGCGTCGTTGCCAAAGAAGAGGTCCCAATTGTCGACGAACAGCCACCCATTGCGCTCGCAGTGCTCAGCAAGTCTGCTGTTCACTGCTATCGCCCTGGACAGCCATCCATCGCCAACGCCCCTCCTTGGCAGGACGCCACACACTACTGGTGACCCACCAGCGTCACGTATCCTGCCTAACAATTCTCTAAAACGCCTGAGAAGGTCCTCGCTTGGCACACGAGAAACGTCGTTTCCGCCACAGCTGAGAAAGACAATGGGGTTCGATCCCTCGCTTGCCATACACGCCTCAATCCTGTCTGATATATGGCCCACCCCTGCCCCTGGGAAACACACCCTCGTCCTGTTCTTATCCTTGGAGCAAAAATACCTGTCAACATAACGAACCTGACTATCACCAACAACAAGAACCCGACGGTCGGAAGGGGGGCCAGGAGGGGTGGGTGAAGGGGGGAGGGGAGAGCGGGAAGGGAGGGGAGGGACCTGCTGTGAAGAACGAGGAGAAATTGTGGAAGAGGTGGAAGGTGGAAAGGGGGAGGAGGAGGAGGAAGAGGAAGAAGGAGAAAGGGAGGGTGAGGTGGTGGAGGGAGGAATGGACGAGGAGAGGGAGGAGGAAGAGGGGGAAAGGGAAGGTAAGGGACAGGTGTTGGAGGGAGGGACGAGCGAGGAGGCGGAGGACAAGGAGGAGAAAGAGGGAGAGGAGGAGGAGGAGGCGAGGGGGCGGGAAGCGGGGAGAGGGGGGACGGAAGAGGAAGGCGAGGAATTTGAGGCGGAGGAGGAGGAGGGGGAGGAGGAGGAGGAGGAGGAGGAAGGAGGAGTAGGTGAAAGGGAGAGGAGGTGGGGAGGAGGGACGGACGAGGAGAGGGAGGAGGAAGAGGGGAAGGGAAGGTGAAGGACAGGTGGGAGGGAGGGACGAGCGACGAGGCGGTGGACGGGGAGGAGGAAGAGGGAGAGGAGGAGGAGGAGGTGGGTGGGAGAGGGGAGAGGGGACGGAGGAGGAAGGAGGAGGAGGAGGAGGAGGAGGAGGAGGAAGAGGAGGAGGAAGAGGAGAAGGAGGGTGGGAAGGGGAGATCGGAGATGGTCGAGGAGGAGGAGGAGGAGGATGGGAGGGCTGCTGTGGTTGAAGACAATACTAGAGGGGAGGAGGACGAAGAAGAAGAGGAAGAGGAGGGGGAGGAGGACGAGGAAGAAGAGGAAGAGGAAGGGGAGGAGGAGGAGGCGGGGCTTGTTGCTGCTGCACTAACCAGTAAGTGTACCTGGGCGGCGAGAGTCGTAACCCTATTCTCTAACTCTATGATCCTCTGATCATCCTTCTGAGTCTTAACGCAGAACCTACAAACGTCCTTGGAAAGAAAGTACTGCTTGGCCATGCGAAGGCCACACCCAGAACAACGCTTGAGGGACGTCATGGTGAAGATATGGGCGAGGCAAGACGGAAACAATTAGGCGCGTTAAGGCGATAACAAAGTACGCAGCTGCGGTGAGGTCGTCAGGTCAAAAATGTGTATCTAGGAAAACAAACCAACAGCTGCGGTGAGGTCGTCAGGTCAAAAATGTGTATCTATTACCTTACCTTACTTCACTTTACCTTAGCTTAGCTTAGCTTAGCTTACCTTACCTTACCTTATCAAGTGTCTTTGTATCCTCCATCTCTCAATCTCCACTAATTATCCATCTATTACCTTACCTTAATTCACTTTACCTTAGCTTAGCTTAGCTTACCTTACCTTATCAAGTGTCTTTGTATCCTCCACCTCTCAATCTCCACTAATTATCCATCTATTACCTTACATTACTTCACTTTACTTTACCTTAGCTTAGCTTATCATGTGTCTTTGTATCCTCCAATGTTCAATCTCCACTAATTCCGTCTCTTAGCTTAGCTTAGCTTAGCTTAGCTTAGCTTAGCTTACCTTACCTTACCTTACCTTACCTTACCTTACCTTACCTTACCTTACCATACCATACCTTAGCTTACCTATCTTACCTACCTCCACTGGCCTCCACTTGGCATCTTCCATTAACTAATATTAATCCCTCAACCATCCTCCTCCTCCTCCTCATCCTCCACCTTCCAGTCTTCACCCACCTTCACCTTCTTGCCTCCTATCTATTTCCTTCAGCCACCCCCACTACGAACTCCATTTATTCCACTTACCTTCTGTTCACTTCACCTTAATTTTTTCTCTGCCAACACGATTGTACCACACTACCAACCTTCAACCAGAAAGTCTCCACCTTCAGCCAGCTTCCTCCTCCTCCTCCTCCAACAACCCTCACCAAATACACGTTCAGCTCTCCTCGAATCACCTCTGTGCCGCCAACTACCCGATAATCTCCATAACTTCAATCCGACCAATTTCCCACCGCTAGTCTCCCACTCTTGCTCCCCGCCACTACTGTCCTTTTCTCCCCCATTCCTTTACCTTCCCCATTCCTTCCCATGCTTCTCCTCCGTTTCCCTCCCCTCCTCTCCCCGTTACCTTCCCCCCACTGCAGCCAAACTTAACCTAACACACTATACCTCCATCTCCAACTTCACCCCATTCACAATTACAAAAACAGACTCTATTTAAAGTCTCTCTCTCTCTCTCTCCATGTTACTGCGGCATAATCTACAAGACCCAAATTAATATCGGACTCAGCCATTTAACGTGTGTGTGTGTGTGTGTGTGTGTGTTGCTGCCATGACCCACTAGTTGGTTAGCTCAATGAAAAATGTATGTTGTGTGCTTGAGAGAGAGAGAGAGAGAGAGAGAGAGAGAGAGAGAGAGAGAGAGAGAGAGAGAGAGAGAGAGAGAGAGAGAGAGAGAGAGAGAGAGAGAGAGAGAGAGAGATGGAAACATGGACTAGCAGGCAGCAAAAAGCCTGTTGGCTCTTTACGAGGCTGCCTGCGTTCAGTGATTTAATCAATCCGTTTGCCATAGGAGTGGCTTGCAGGGAAGGATTAAAGCACTTGTGTACCTACTCTTGGGAACGTTCAGTTCACTCCCGATGCTGTCGCTGCAGTCAATACAACGCTGATTGTTATATGAAACGTAAACACACACACACACACACACACACACACACACACACACACACACACACACACACACACACACACACTATTCCACTATTAACGCCACTCCATCCGTCTCTGGAGGTGCAGGTGTGGGTTTGATGAGACAGACAGGTGTGTGGGCACGATGACGCGTAGGCAGGAAGTCATGCAAGAAACAGATGAGCAGACACAGGTAGACAGGCACGAACACGAGGACGACAGACAAGAAAGAGATAAAGAAAAAAAATAAAGACAAACAAAGAAGGCAGACAGTAAGTAGGTGAGCTTTTAGACAGACAGGTAGACAGGCACGAACACGAACAAGATAGACAAGAAAAAGACAGAGATAAAAAAAAAAGAATGAGGATATATAAGAAATAGATGAGCTATTAGACAAAGATACACAGGCATGAACACGAAAAAGATAGACAAGAAAGAGAGAAAGAAAGACAAAGGAAAGAGGTAGACAGTAAATAGACAAGTAATTTTGATAATAAGTATTGGTGAAAAGGGAAGATGCGGCACACAAACAGTACATGAATACCGTAAATATGTTGAGGTAGAATGTGAGGAAATCAAGCTCGTATGAGACATTGAGTAAATAGTTCAGTATAGCATCCACATGTAGGTATATTAGTATTTAAATGTAGCGTCGGTGAAACAAGAAGAATTAAAGAGCGTATCCCAAGCACACTTATCGCCTTCCATATTGACTCCTATTCATTTAGTCAGTTTTTTATGGGATCATGTAAACAATAGGCCGAAGGAGCAGGACACCTTTTCCAACACCCACTCACCTCTAAGGGAACCGAGAGGCACGAGTGGAGGTGGAAGTAATAGGTATAGAAAAGAGAACAGACTTTATATAAAGTCACACAGGTAGGGGAACTGATGTGAGATGGGGAAAAGAAGAAGAAAAAGGTATATATGAAGACCAGTGAAAATACTGAGATACATGCACAGCTTGGAAAAGAATAGTATGATGACAAAGTCCCTTGAATCGTTACTGGCAGTATAAAATAGGGCAAAATAAAGGAAGGAAAATACTGTCACTAAACGATAAAAGGAAAAGTAAGAGTTAATAGTAAAAATGTACGTAAAAAATATCGAGCGAAAAGAAAAAAAAAGTAAAAGATGGAAAAAACTTTGCTACTGTAAATGAAAATAGATAAATAAAACAGGGAAAAGAAAGGAAAAGACTGCCACTGTAAAAAAGAAAAAGCTAACGAAGAAGAAAAAGAATGGAAAGAGAAGACTCACTGTAAAAAAGGAAAGAAAAAAGTAAAAAGTAGGAGAAAGGAAGAAAACAACTGTAACTGTAAAAAGAAAAAACAAAGCTAACCAGCCCGAGGTGACCTTTGCCCCTCGATCCTGCAGGCGGGGAAAGAAATTTGTGTTGCTTTATTGAATTTGTGGCCGACCCTCCCTCCGAGTAGGTGCACAAGTGCTTCAATCCTTCCCTGCAAGCCACTCCTATGGCAAACGGATTGATTAAATCACTGAGAGCAGGCAGCCTAACAAAGAGCCAACAGGCTTTCTCCCGCCTGCTAGTTCATGTTTCCATGTTTCCATGTTTCCTCCTCCTCCTCCTCCTCCTCCTCCTCCCGTGCAGTAAAACAACACTCCCCACTAACTTCCTCTTTCCTCTCTTCCTCCCCCCCCATCACCTTCCTTCCTCACCCTCCCTCCTTCTCTTCCCCTTTCTCCCCAAAAACACCCCCACCAATATCCTCATTCCCACCTCTCCTTCCTCCCACATAACTTTTCCTTCTCCTTTCTCTTCCTCCCTACTTTTCCCTTCTTCCCCTTACTCGTAAAATTTGTCTCCCCAATATCTCCACCTTTTTTACTTCTCCCCAAAATTGGTCCTATCATGCTCGTGTTTCCTCCCCTTCTCTCACTGCCACCCTCCACATCCCTCCTGCTCTCCCTTCATCTGCTCTTCCCTCCTATCTCTCCAGTTTACGTTCCCTTCCAACACGCTCTCTTCCACACTCCTCCTTCTCCCCTCTTCTCTCCCCCTCATCACCCTTCTCCACCTCCCTTCCTCGCCTCGCTTTCCTTCCTCCATCATACTCCCCGCCGTCCTCTACCCTCGCTGTCCCTACACATCTTCCTCCCCCCCCCCCCTCCGTCCAGTGACGCCCCCCACAACCTCCTTTTACCTCTCCCGAACATCGTCTCCCCCTCCCCCTCCCTTTCCCATTACACACAACATGACGGACTTTGTGACAGCCTCGCTAAATCCAGGTTGAGTTATCGGGGAATCTTTCCTGCCCTGTTTTTTTTGTTTGTATGTTTATAGTTTTTTTTCCTTCGTTTTCTTGACTATGATTGGTTTTGTTTGTTTCTTGTGTGAGTTGGATTGTGATATTTTCTGTCTTTTTTGTGTGTTCTTAGTCTTTTTTTATTATTTGGTGTCTCCTTAACATTTTTTCAGGTAGATTGTCGCTTTTCCTTCATGGTGGTGTCTTTGTTATGTTTTCAGGCGTGCTCAGCATTGTTTGCAATTACTACTGGTCTGTTAATTGTCATATTCCAGGGAAGATTTTCATCACATCTACTTATTTTATTAGGGGAGAAAAC
Organism: Eriocheir sinensis; assembly: GCF_024679095.1. Taxonomy (NCBI): domain Eukaryota; kingdom Metazoa; phylum Arthropoda; class Malacostraca; order Decapoda; family Varunidae; genus Eriocheir; species Eriocheir sinensis. Next base: position 57,119 of record NW_026112039.1, on the reverse strand, counting down.
TGGGTAACAAAACATAACATTAATTTTCCAAACATATATTCGTTAGCTTACAAAGTCAAACTCTAATTCTTTCGAGCCTTTTATTTACAACAAACGAAGCACACAGCGTTATGAATACCCTTTTTTTATAATGCAAATAAAACAAACAAACGTAAGCAAACCCAAATACTAGTAAGGAATATAACATAAGTAGCCCAAAAGGCCGGAAGGCCTATGCAAATCCAAAACAAAAATTGCTCTGACATTTTGAAAAAAAAAAAAAAAACAGTCCTCACACTGACTCGTCAGTTACTGTGCAGGACTTCCGTGTCGCCGAGCACAGGCGTGGCGCCGCTCACACTCATGAATCTCACTACTTTGACTTTTCTCCGCATTGTCTGTATGGAATCACATCCCGCCAGCCTTGCTCCGATGTGTGTTCTGCCTCAGCGAGCGTTACCGCGCCGCTCACTGTTTCTTTTTCTTGGCGGCGCCGTGGTGCGAGTTCTCTTTGGCTTGACTCTTGCCCTTGCCCTTGGCCCTGGCATGGAGGCATAGGGATGATAAAGGAGAGGTATTCAACCCCTTCCTCTTTCACCTTCCATTGTGTCATTTTCCAGCGATCCATCGAGACACCCTTCCGTGCATTCCTTCTGATCTTCCCTCCCACACATCCTCCTCATCATTACAATATCATCATCATCATCATCATCATCATCATCATCATTATCAGCAGCCATCACCAGTCCACTATGTCACTGCTTTTTTTCTTCTTTTATTAACCCTTTCATCCCTTTACTTCTACTCGTCTTTATTTCCCTTCTTTCCCCGTCTGTCCCTCCTCCTCTCGGCCCCGTTATTCCACCCTTACTCAAGAAGCACAAGAATGTTACCTGTATCCCTCGCTTTCTATCTTCTTATCTCCCCTCCTTTCTCTTCTTCATCATCATCATCCTTCCCAGGAAAAGCAGTAACAGGAAATAGGTAAGCTCAGAGCTTCTTTTCTCTCCTCACTTCACACACGCGTCTCTTCACCTCCTCCTCTTCATCTCCTCGCCTCCCTTTCACCCATGAACAGGAAGGAAAAGGTGAACTCAGAGCTCCTTTTCTCTCCTCACTCTCCTGTCTCCTCATCTTTTCCTCTCCTCCTACTTCCTCAACCTCACACAAGAACAGGAATTTTGAGGCGAACTCACGCTTCTTTGCTCTCCTCTATTCTCATCTCCTTATCCCTCACCCCCTCCACATCTCCTTTCTAGCAAGCACACCAGGAAACAGAAAACAAAATTTTGTTCTTAGAGGTTCTTGTGTCTTCTCACCTCCTCTTCATCTCCTCATCTTTTCCTTCCATCCCTTACGCAGGAAAAGCAGGAACAAGGAAGGAAAGGGTTATATGAGCTCCTTTTCTCTCTCTTCTTCTCTTCCTGTCTCCGCTTCACCTTCTCAACTCCTCGTCACCTTCTTCCCCTCATCTCCTTCCAGCCTTCACCAAGGGAAGGAATAAACAGGAAGGAATTGGTAAGCTTTGAGATCCTCTTCTTTCCTCTCACCTTCTTTTCATTCCTCTCTTCTCTCCTTTCATATCCGAACTTTCTTTCCTCTCTTCTCTCCTTTCATATCCGAACTTTCTTTCTCATCTCTTCTCCCCTTGTCTCCTTCCAACCATTACACATGAAAACCACGACGCGAACACACCTCGTAGCTCTCCTCTCCTTTCCCTCCTCCTCCCACCTTCTTGTCCCCGAGCTGCCTGACGCCGCAGGTGAGGTTGGCCGGGATGCCCACAGGTGTGGTGACCTCGACGGACGTGGGCAGGAGTAAGGACAGGTGGGACACAGCTGATTCGCCTCCAGGGTTCTGTGAGCGGCACCTGCGGAGGGAGAGGGGGGGAGGGGGCTAGTTTGGTGTGGGAGGCAGCAGTGTGAGGGTGGGGGAGGAAGAGGGAGAATATGGGGTGGTGGGGAAGATAGGGACTGGGGTAGACAAAAATGTTGGGTGATATCTGTGAGGGGGTAAGACTTTGTGGGAGGTTGTGGGATCAGGGAGAAGCTGGGTAGGGGGAGAGGTGTTAGGGAGGGGAGTTAAGTGGAAAGGCTTCAGAGAGAAAGAAACAGAGATATATAGAAAGAAAGAGGCAAAGTAAAATATGACTATGAAATGCGCTCACACACACACACACACACACACACACACACACACACACACACACACACACACACACACACACACACACACACACACACACACACACACACACACACACACACACACACACACACACACACACACACACACACACACACACACACACACACACACACACACTAACGCAATTACTAACGGACAGTGTAATTTGAGACAGAAAAGATTATTAAGGGATCGCAAACAGAAAGAAATGGAAATAAATTAAAAAGGAACGAAAGAAAAGAGAGAAAGAACGAAAACTCGATTAAATGAAGGAAAAAAACTGGGAAGAGGGAGAAAATATATGGAGAACAGCACGACGTTAGAGAAACAGACACAGACTGACGAAAAGTAAAGCAGACAGACAAAAGAAGAACGAACACACAGACGCAGATAGACAAACATAAACTAAAAGACAAATAGATCGATATGACGGGAGGACAAACAGCCAGGCACACAGACAGGCCAGCACTCAGCGACACCTGACCTGACCCGCCGCCTATCCTCCACCTGTCCGGCGCTCACCTGCAGCCACTAATTACCGAGCTGGCGACCAGGTAACGCGACTCACCTGAGCTTCATGTTTGTTACCGCCGCAACAAACCGCGTCTCCTTCAATCCTAGTATACGTCTGGCAATGGCCCGTGAATGTGGACTGGTTGTGATGGTGATTTGGTTGGTAATGGTTGATTGGTTCACTGATAGACAGGTGTGCAGGGTTGATCGGATAGACAGGTGTGCATGACTAAGTGGACAGGCAGGTGTACACAGGTGGATGCGTGGATCAGAACGATGTATTGGATGGTTAAAATTTGGACGTTTTAGAAGAGATAGATTTTCTTTTTCATATCAGAGTTTGACAACATGACTCTGATGAGCTAATGGTGTGTGTGTGTGTGTGTGTGTGTGTGTGTGTGTGTGTGTGTGTGTGTGTGTGTGTGTGTGTGTGTGTGTGTGTGTGTGTGTGTGTGTGTGTGTGTGTGTAATCGGTCATAACCAAGAAAAATATAAAAGGAGATGAGACTGTGTGTGTGTGTGTGTGTGTGTGTGTGTGTGTGTGTGTGTGTGTGTGTGTGCGTGCATCAAACACACACAGTTTCCATCGTAATAATGAAGTAGCAATGGTAACTTCCGTTTTTTCCCACGAAAATATGGAAAAAAATCATGGCGAGACGAAACGTAAAGCTTTTTGTAATTTTCATTTCTTCGTAGTTACGCAAAAACATTAATCGCCTTTCGCCGCCAGATGTTTCCTCGGCAGTGAACCAACGAAATAAAAGTCAAACGAAAATGAAGTGAAAGAGGAGAATTAGTAAAAAAAAAAAAAAAACATGACAAAAATTACCTTCCAACTTTTCTTCTTCCTTCTTTTCTTTCCTGTTCTGTCCTTTTTCATATTGCTTTTTCTCCCTTCCTGTTCATCTTTTTTCTCATTCATCTGTAATCCTTCTTTTCTTTCTTCCCTCCCTTTCTCCTCAATTTTCCTTTTTCCGTCCCTTCCTTTCTTCCTCCGTGCACTTCCCTTTTCACCTTTCTTTTCTCTCTCTACCCATGTCACCCTTTGTCCCCTCAGCAGCATCCTCTTCTCACAATGCCCTCACCCATTTCCTCTACATAACTGTCCTCCATTTCTTTCCCTCCCTCTTTTTCCTACTTCCTACTTCTTGTTATTTCCTCTCTTTATTTCCGTCTTCCTCTTCTTCTGTGTACTCTCCTTTCCCAACTCTTTACTCATGGGACCGATTTAGATTAGTTTCCGTGAGAGCGCATATACCATCCTGTGGTGTCTGAGCCCGCTGTTGTTTTCCTAGATGATGTATTGGAGAGAGGGAGGGAGAAAGAAGGGAAGGGGGGGGCGGATGGTTTCTTCGTTATTGTTGAAATCCGAAACCGATATTCTTACCCGCACATATTGAAAGAGGAGAAGGAGGATGTGAGGAGGAGGATGTGGCCGTTGTGTTTGAGAGGAAGGGATGCGGATGGTGGTGATGGCGGTGGTGGTAGTGAGAAGAATGAATGGTGCGTGGTGAGGCGAGGTTGTGGCAATACCTGAGTGGCGGTGTTGTGTTGTGTTGTGTTGGCGGTCGACGATGCATGCGAGGCGGCGGCAGAAGATGGCAGTTGTGGAGATGGGAGTTGTCAGCAGTAGTGGTCGTGGAAGTGGTAAGGGCGCCGGGAGTGGACTCGTCTCTTTCTCACAGGTGAAGGAAAGAAAGGAAGAATGAAAGGAAAGAAGATAGAAAATAAGGATGATCTGAACAGGGTGTCAGTATTAGTGTTTGTGAAGGGGATAAGGGTGATGCTGGTTTAGGGGGAGTAGAGTTGACTTATCTCTTGTGGCAGGTGAAGAAAAGGAAGGAAAGGAAGGAAGGAAGGTAGAAAATAAGGATGATGTGAATAGGGTGTTAGTATTAGTGCCTGTTGTGGGGGTAAGGGTGGTAATAAGACTGGTTAAAGTGAGTGGAGTGGACTTGTCTCTTGTTCACGGGTGAGGAAGAGGAAGGAAAAGAAGAAAGGAAGATTCAAAATAAAGATGATGTCAATTGGTTGTCAGCGGCAGTGTTTGTGGAAGGGGTGAGGGGGACACGAACACTCTGGATAAGGGGATTGAAGTGGAATTGTCTCTTGTTGCAGGCAAAGGAAAGGAAAGAAAGAAGGAGGAAGGCAGGAAATAAGGATGGTGTGAATAGGAGTCAATGGGAAGGTTGTTGGGGGGATGAAGGCGCTATGAAGATACTCGTTCCAAGGGTTTTTTTCTTTCTTTCTTTCCATCTTTATCTTTCTATCTTGCCTTTTTCCTTCCTTCTGTGTTCGCCTTGCTTGTGGTCCTGTGACTATTTTTCTTCTTACGAGACTACAACATTTTCATCTCCGTTGTTTTCTGCCTTCCTCCCTTCCTTCCTTCCCTCTATCGCTCTTCTGATATACTTGGACTGAAGGAAAGAAAGGAAATGAAAGGAAAGGAAAGGAAAGGAAAGGAAAGGTAGACTGAAGGAAAGGAAAGAAAAGGAAAGGAAATGTAGACTGAAAGAAAGGAAAGGAAAGGAGAGGAAGGAAGGAAGGAAAAGAAGGGAAAGGTATGTTGAAGGAAATGAAATTAAACGAAATGAAATGAAAGGGAAAGTAGGCTGAAGGAAAGGAAAGGGAAGGTAGACTGAAGGAAATGAAATGAAATGAAAGGAAAGGTAGGCTGAAGGAAAGGAAAGGAAGGAAGGAAGGAGAGAAGGAAGGAAGGACGGAAGGAAGGAAGGAAGGAAGGAGAGAAGGAAGGAAGGACGGAAGGAAGGAAGGAATGAAAGAAAGAGTGGGAAGGAAGGAAAGAAAGAAAGAAAGAAAGAAAGGAAGGAAGTAGCAGAGATGTAAATTGTCATAAAAAAGAAAAAAATATGACAAATAAAGCAAACGCAGAGGAAGGAATAAAAGAAAGAGGGAAAGAAATAAAGTTAGAGAGAAAGGAAAGAATTAATGACTGAAGAAAGGAAGAAAGAAATATAAAGAAGGAAAAAAGAAAGAAAGGATATCAAGGAAGATAAAGGAAAAAGAGAAAAAAAGAAAGGATGAAAACGACGATAGAAAATAGCCTCCATTTAAACTCGTGCTGTGCCACAAAAGGAGGACGGCAGTGGGTGATGGGTGTGAACTCGACGCGGCGGGAGGGCTGCTGCAGGCCGTGGAGGAGAAGAAGGCGGCCAGAAGGACACGGGAATGTATACAAATTGCAACTTCATAAAAGAACATAACGCCAAATAGAATAATAACAGAGATTGTGGTACAAACTAGAGTCCCTTGATAGAGAGAGTCCCGACAACCTAAGATTTGGACGCCATTATTGGCCCTGTTTTCGCCGCGCTTTTCAAACGCTAGCACACACTCTCGTTTGTATTTCTGTTTCACAGCCATACGTGTCGTCCACTGAAACTGAGCACACTTGTGTCAGACCTGCACACCTTCCTCTAACAGCCAGCAGGGAGCCAGCAGCCAGCGAGCTCTGGTAAAGTACATAAAAGACATTTTGTTTTTACAACAACAGGTATCGACAACCCACCATTACTCCATTATATATTACCATAATTCTGTCACCAGCCGTTGTAATGTGCAGTTAGAAGTTGACATGAGATTATTAGCCTTACGATCAGCCACTGTCTCAGTATAGGCACTCAGTAACCCACGTAGCCTGTGATATATGCGTGGCACGGCGGGCTGCTGACGACCTTGAGAGGCGGCAGCGCTCAGAGGGTACCGAGAGACTTCACATAAGTCTGGGTGCTTCTCTTTGAGAGTCGCTGCTGTGATGGATGGATTTAACAATACTTATCGCTGTAAAACATTATCGGCAGCAGTTGGGAAGTCTTTCTATTACCTACATATCCCTTCATCGCCTGACCCTTGCCCGCAGGGACGCTGCCTCTTGAACGTCATGAGCCTTGATATACTTGTCATGGGCCACGTGGCTGACACACTTCCAAGCTCCATCAATGCAAAGGCACGTTGCTTCCTTTTCGTTACCTTCTTGCAGTAAACTTTAGCATATGGAGAGAAAATTAGTGTAAACTAATTATCTGGGGGTGGAGGGGGACCTGATTCCATTACTCGCCGTGCTGTTCTCTTTATTGTGTTAACACACACACACACACACACACACACACACACACACACACACACACTATTGCTGCAATAAATGTTCTGTGCGATTCCAAGGTATTGTGAAGATAAGTCATCAATGATTATAATTCAATAACATTTAATTTTATTTACATACTTATTGTTCATTAAAAAAATAATACAGTAAAATACTAAGGCCATGTAAACGTGTTTCGTTTTGCTTGAGGGTCAAAACAGTTTTAGAGAATACTGTAGGAAAATGTCTTCAACATATTATAATGACATTGGTACCCATGGAAATGAAGACCATGCAGCCTTATACATTAGGCTATTAAATAAAGATGGACTTATAACCCAAGATAGAGGAGTTTCTAGCTGAAGACCCTTCACATGAGCAAATAGTAACCTAGCCTATCACCGCTGAAATAGTAATTTTTCACCTCATTTTAAAATCTCATAAACGAGTAATAATAATGGAAACGGTTACCAGAGTGATGATTAGCAAATACAATATAAACAAATAATGTGTTAACTTTTAGAGTGAGTTGGGTGTGATTCTAGAGTTTTACCAAGACAGGTATGGCTCACCAAAAGCTAGCTTCTGTTCATTAAACTCTTGTAACACGTCCAGTCTATTAGACTGTGGCCTTGATGAGTGTGAAATATCTATTGTGAGTCTGTAATAACAGCTAGAATCCTGTGGGAGAGATCACATCCAATAGTTTTGGCCATAAGGGCCACAGCTTTCCTCATCAGCTTCGATGGCTGGACCTGAGGTGAACGATTGTTTCAGTCCTTGTAGCTGTGTCTCTCTCACAATGAGTTCCATAGACAGTACAAAGGGAGGGCGGTTATGACAGCAAGACACACACAATGACAGTGTGTGTGTCTTGCTGTCATAACCGATGGTTTCCTCCCAAGATGACTGACTGTTAGCACACCGATGTCTTCTCAGCGGCCTTGCAGTTAAATTATACACTTTGTATCCCCTCTGTGGCATGTTGCTACAGCCGAAGGCTAGGCAGCAAGGCATTGTTACATTGAAAAGCAGCCGAATCCGCTTCCAAAATAGGTAAAATTATGTTTATATAACCTCAGTTCAAAGTCGGCGCGGTGCTCGAAGGGCCAAAAATGGAGCCCAGCAGCCTTATACACAGGGTCGCCTATGTCGGGACTCTCTCTATAGAGGGACTCTAGTACAGACTGGGATGGATAAAAAGAGAGCTAGAAAGACGCGACAGAGACACACCAGGAGCAAGTTGCATCTTCAGTCGTTGGGGAAATACTTGTTCTGGGTTGGTTGTCTCCTTGGCCCGGCGACGTTGAGGTCATCTTTGAACGCTTAAAGTCCTTGAGCGTCCACGTTACTGGAAGTGAAGGGCATAGCGGACGAAATATACGAAAGAAAAAAAAGATAGCGGACGAAATATACGAAAGAAAAAAAAGATAGCGGACGAAATATACGAAAGAAAAAAAAGATAGCGGACGAAATATACGAAAGAAAAAAAAGATAGCGGACGAAATATACGAAAGAAAAAAAAGATAGCGGACGAAATATACGAAAGAAAAAAAAAGATAGCGGACGAAATATACGAAAGAAAAAAAAGATAGCGGACGAAATATACGAAAGAAAAAAAAGATAGCGGACGAAATATACGAAAGAAAAAAAAGATAGCGGACGAAATATACGAAAGAAAAAAAAGATAGCGGACGAAATATACGAAAGAAAAAAAAGATAGCGGACGAAATATACGGAAGAAAAAAAGATACCGGACGAAATATACGAAAGAAAAAAAAGATAGCGGACGAAATATACGGAAGAAAAAAAAGATAGCGGACGAAATATACGAAAGAAAAAAAAGATAGCGGACGAAATATACGAAAGAAAAAAAAGATAGCGGACGAAATATACGAAAGAAAAAAAAAGATAGCGGACGAAATATACGAAAGAAAAAAAAAGATAGCGGACGAAATATACGAAAGAAAAAAAAAAGATAGCGGACGAAATATACGAAAGAAAAAAAAGATAGCGGACGAAATATACGAAAGAAAAAAAAAGATAGCGGACGAAATATACGGAAAAAAAAGATAGCGGACGAAATATACGAAAGAAAAAAAAAAGATAGCGGACGAAATATACGGAAGAAAAAAAAGAACCAAGTAAAAACAAATGCACTTCAGTTATTGAATCAAAAAGACAACGAAGTGTTTGCAACATAAATAAAACCTAATAATGCGTCGCACACGTTAAATTATTCTTTATTCTTTAGTCTTAAGGAAAGTACCTCGCCCACCCCTGCCCAGGCTGCCTCACACACCTGCCTGCCTCACGGGTTGTTGCATGATTTAGTTGTTTGTGCCTTTACTTTGCTCAAAGACACAGACACAGACACAGACACCCCGAGAGCAAGTTGTGTCTTTAGTCGTAGAGGGAATGGCTGGTCTGGTTCGGTTTTCTCCTTGGCCTGGCGATGGTAAGGTCATTGTTGCACGCTTAAGTATCTTCTTTGTCTATGTATTTTTTTTATTTTGTTCTCGTGAATTATTTTCCACCCGCATGGTGCAGAAGTTACAGAAGTGTTGTCAGGCTCATAAAACTACCCATGGAATCCATAACACAGCCTTTACGAAAGCCTAGCCATATGTAGGCATGTTTGTTAGCCCCGAAATGTTTGAGAATATGCGCCAGAAAAGACTCCCTCACTTCAATAATATATAATCACGCGACTGTCGCTCTCCTGCTACTGTCGGCGCGCAAGCTCACATATTTTCTCACATATTTTATAAGGCTTTCATAAGAGTTTGGGGCATTTTCCAGTAGTTTTATGACCCTGGTGGTGGTTTGACCTTCTTCTGTATCGTGAACCTAAAACAACACTCATTAGAACCCGATTCATCCCCTTTTGGCCTTCGGAAATAGTTGATGTGAGGCGGCAGCGTCTGACAGTGCCGACCTGTGTCCCGTCTTCCTCCTGCTCCCTGCTGCTGCCCGACGCGTTCTTCTCCCCCACAGCCTCGTTACTGCTGGGCGGAATACATTAATTAAACTTGGCACATCTAGCCAGTATTCTCTCTCTCTCTCTCTCTCTCGCTCTCTCTCTCTCTCTCTCTCTCTCTCTCTCTCTCTCTCTCTCTCTCTCTCTCTCTCTCTCTATCCTCTCGCATTCAATTCATTATTTCATATATAATTTATCGTGACAAAGGTATTATTAGGCATTATTTATGCTGTAAGCACTTCGTTGTTTTAATATAATTGCCATGGTGCATTTCTCTGTCGTTCTTTTTCCTTCTCTCTCGTGTATATATCTATTTCCCAAACCCTTTCCCTTTCTCTCGCATTCAGTTCAGCATTTTCTATTTCATTTATCGCGTGTAGAGCATTCATGTTGCAAGCACTACCTTGTCTTTTTAATGTAACAGCTGAGGTGCATGTGCCAGCTGTTCTTTCTCGTATTTATATTCATAGAAGGAACGACTCTTTCATCTGCCTTAGCCTTCACTTTCGTCTCGCATTCAGTCCAGTCTTTTATATTTCCGACTGTACTCCTTCACTATGTATAATTCCTGTTTCCTCTCTCGCTACCCCGACCTGTCCTTTTACTTTTCTACTCGTATATAATTTCATAGACGGAACGAGTACTTTATCTGTGATACCCTTCCTTTCCTCTTATATTCAGCTCAGCTTTTCCTATTTAATCTAACGTGTGTAAGGTCTTCGTCATTTTAATTTAACATCTGACTTTCACTCGTCAACTGTTCTTCATCTTTTCGTGTGTGATATAATAGACGGAGCGAATATTTCATCTGCTGTTCCCTTCACATTCCTCTTTTATTCATTTCAGCATTTCCTATTTAAATAACGTGTGTCTGAAGTGGATTTTTCTGCTGTTGTTTTACTTCTTCTCGTGTATAATTTCATAAACGGAGCGAATATTTCATCTATAACCTTGACTTTTTTCGCCTCTCGCATTCAATCCAATATTTCCTATTTAATATAGCTTGTGTAAGGTAGCTATTCATGTTGCAAGGACCTCGTTGTCTTCTTAAATTAACAGCTGACTTTCACTCGTCGATTGTTCTTTCATCTTTTCTTATGTAACTTAATAGCCGGAGCGAATATTTCATCTGCTGTTCCCTTCACTTTCCTCTTTTATTCAATCTAACATTTCCTATTTAATATCACGTGTGTCTAAAGATCATTGGTTTATTGTTTCTTTACTTTTCCTCTTATTTAATTTCACCGACGGAACATTTATTTCATCATCTACGCCCTTCCCTCGCTTCTCACATTCAACATTTCCTACTTTATTTAACGAGTGTAAAGTATTCATGTTGCAAGCAGGGAGAACTCCCCTTCTGGCTGCCGACCCGAGAGGTGTCTTGATAACTCCTCGAACCTCTTTCTTCTTAATTTCTGCAACATTCGCGGTCTTCGCTCTAATTTTCATTCTATGGAACATCATCTCTCCTCCTCTAAACCTCACCTTCTCTTCCTTACCGAAACACAGGTTTCTGAGGCTACTGACAACAATCTCTACTCTGTTCCCTCCTACTATCTCTATCCTAAATTTCAATCCAAAGCTGGATGTTGCGCCTACGTGCGCAAAGACATCACTTGCTCTCGTGCCCACGACCTTGACTCTTCTGAATTTTCCACCATCTGGCTGAGACTTCATTGTCATTCTATTACTAAATACATCTGTGCTGTTTATCTCTCACCTAACTCTACCAACTATGTAAAATTCTTTGACTATTTGAAATCTAAAGTGGAGCACATCTTGACCCACTCTCCCTTCGCTGAAATCTCCATCCTAGGAGATTTCAATGTTCACCACCAGCTTTGGCTTTCATCCTCTTTCACTGACCATCCTGGTGAACAAGCCTACAACTTTGCTATCCTCAACGACCTAGAGCAGTTGGTCCAGCACCCTACACGTATTCCCGACCAGCCCAACATTCTAGACCTCTTCCTTACCTCAAACCCTTCTGCTTATTCTGTGAAACTGTTCTCTCCGTTGGGCTCCTCCGATCACAATCTTATTTCTGCATCCTGTCCTATCGCTCCTGTACACCCTCTGGACCCACCGAAGAGGCGATGCTTCTGGCATTTTGCTTCAGCTCGGTGGGACGACCTGAGGATGTACTTTTCCGATTTCCCGTGGAATGATTATTGCTTCCAGGATAGAGACCCTCTGTGTGCTCAACGCATCACAGAGGTGATTGTCTCTGGAATGGAGGCATACATTCCTCGTTCTTTCTCTACTCCTCACGCTAAAAAGCCTTGGTTTAATCACACTTGTTCTCGTGCTGTCAATGATAGAGAGGTAGCTCACAAAAGGTACCAGAGCCTTCAAACTAATGCTAATTATGAACTTTACATTTCTGCCCGAAATCGTGCCAAATCTATTCTCCGACTAACCAAAAACTCTTTCATTAATAGAAAATGCCAAAACCTTGCTGTCTCTAACTCTTCCCGTGACTTCTGGTATCTAGCCAAAAACATCTCCTCCAACTTCACTTCTTCATCTTTCCCTCCACTCCTCAGTCCTGACAGCAACACTGCCGTCTCATCTATTTCTAAGGCTGAACTCTTCTCTCCAACTTTTTCTAAAAACTCCACTCTGGACGATTCTGGGCATATTCCTCCTACTCATCCCCCCTCTGACTCCTTTATGCCTGTTATAAAGATTCTTCAAAATGATGTTTTCTATGCCCTCTCTGGCCTCAATCCTCAGAAGGCTTATGGACCTGATGGAGTGCCTCCTATTGTCCTTAAAAACTGTGCCTCCGTGCTGTCACCCTGCCTGGTCAAACTCTTTCGCCTCTGCCTGTCAACATCTACCTTTCCTTCTTGCTGGAAGTATGCCTTCATACAGCCTGTGCCTAAGAAGGGTGACCGCTCCAATCCCTCAAACTACCGTCCTATAGCTTTACTTTCTTGTCTATCTAAAGCTTTTGAATCAATCCTTAACCGGAAGATTCAAAAGCACCTTTCCACTTCTGACCTTCTATCTGATCGCCAGTATGGGTTCCGCAAGGGGCGTTCTACTGGTGATCTCCTAGCCTTCTTAACTGACTCTTGGTCATCCTCTCCTAGCCGTTTCGGTGAAACCTTTGCTATTGCGCTGGACATATCAAAAGCTTTTGATAGGGTCTGGCACAAATCTTTGCTTTCCAAACTATCCTCCTACGGTTTCTATCCTTCTCTCTGTACCTTTATCTCCAGTTTCCTTTCTGACCGTTCTATTTCTGCCGTGGTAGACGGTCACTGTTCTTCCCCTAAATCTATTAACAGTGGTGTCCCACAGGGTTCTGTCCTATCTCCCACTCTTTTTCTGTTGTTCATTGATGATCTTCTTTCCAAAACGAACTGTCCTATCCATCCCTCCGCCGATGATTCCACTCTGCATTACTCAACTTCTTTTAATAGAAGACCCACCCTTCAGGAACTTAACGACTCAAGGCTGGAGGCTGCAGAACGCTTAGCCTCAGACCTTAATATTATTTCCGATTGGGGCAAGAAGAACCTGGTGTCCTTCAACGCCTCAAAAACACAGTTTCTCTACCTATCAACTCGACACAATCTTCCAAACAACTATCCCCTATTCTTTGACAACACCCAGCTATCACCTTCCTGAACACTAAACATCCTCGGTCTATCCTTAACTCAAAATCTCAACTGGAAACTTCATATCTCATCTCTTACTAAATCAGCTTCCTCGAGGCTGGGCGTTCTGTACCGTCTCCGCCAGTTCTTCTCCCCTGCACAGTTGCTGTCCATATACAGGGGCCTTGTCCGCCCTCGTATGGAGTATGCATCTGTGTGTGGGGGCTCCACTCACACAGCTCTTCTGGACAGAGTGGAGGCTAAGGCTCTTCGTCTCATCAGCTCTCCTCCTCATACTGATAGTCTTCTACCTCTTAAATTCCGCCGCAATGTTGCCTCTCTTTCTATCTTCTATCGATATTTCTAAGCTTACTGCTTTTCTGAACTTGCTAACTGCATGCCTCCCACCTCCCGCGGTCCCGTTGCACTCGACTTTCTACTCATGTTCATCCCTATACTGTCCAAGCCCCTTATGCAAGAGTTAACCAGCATCTTCACTCTTTCATCCCTCACGCTGGTAAACTCTGGAACAATCTTCCTTCATCTGTATTTCCTCCTGCCTACGACTTGAACTCTTTCAAGAGGAGGGTATCAGGACACCTCTCCTCCCGTATTTGATCTTGCTTTCGGCCACCTCTTTTGTTTCTTTTTTAGGAGCAGCGAGTAGCGGGCTTTTTTTATTATTGTTTTCTTTTTTGTGTGTGCCCTTGAGCTGCCTCCTTTGTTGTAAAAAAAATAAAAAATAAAAAAAAAGCACCTCGTTGTCATTTACATATAACAGCTGAAGTGCATGTGTCAACTGTTCTTTCTCGTATTTAAATTCATAGAAGGAAGGACTTTTTTTCTGCTATAGCCTTTCCTCTCTTCTTGCCCTCGCTTCAAGATTTCCTATTTAATCTAACTATAATCCTTCATGTGATTCCTATTTGTCTGTTGTTCCTTTTCCTCTTGTATTCTATATAGACAACGAGCATTTCATCTCCTGTAGCCTTTCCGCTCTACTCGCATTCAGTCCAACGTCTAAGTAATCTAACTGTGCTCCTTTATGCCACACACACACACCACCACCACCACCACCACACACACACACACACACACACACACACACCACCACCACCACCACACACACACACACACACACACACACACACACACACGAGTTGGCAAGTCAAGGAAATATTGTGATTACGTCGCGGCCACCACCACCACCACTTACAACAACAACCCTGGAAGTAATATGTTTGGGTGGCGCACCCGACTTTGGACAACTTCCCCCTTCCCTTTTTCTTCTGTTTCTTCTTTTTCTTCTTCTTCTTTACCTTGGTCTTGGGAATGAAGGAAAAGAAGTCCGCTGTGTCGGTACGTAGAGGAGGAGGAGGAGAGGAGAGGAGAGGAAGAGGTGGAGGAGAGGAGGAAGAAGGGGAAGGAGAAGAAAAAGGGGAAGAGGAAGAAGGGGAGGAAGAAAAAAAGAAAAAGAAAGAAAGAAAGAATGAAACAAAGAATAAGTTCAAGAAGAAGAAGAAGAAGAAAAGATGATGAAGAGAAGAAGATTAATAAAAAGGAAATAAATAAAATGAGGAAGAAGTAAACAATAACAAGAACTCCACCACCACCACCACCACCACCAACAGCAACAACAACAACAAGTGGAAGAAGAGGAGGAAAAGAATGACCGAGTAGTCGTTAGATCCGGCAGAACTTAGATTAACAAAGACTCGCGTTCGAAGAGATGTGAAAACTGTGCGTCTCTTTTTTCTTTCTCCTTTACTTGGTCTCGGAAATGAAGGAAAAGAAGTTTGTTGTGTCGGTGCGCTGAGGGAAAGAAGAAGAGGAACAAGAAGAGGAGGAGGAGGAAAATGAAGGAAAGGAAGTTTGTTGTGTCGGTACGCTGAGGGAAAGAAGAAGAGGAACAAGAAGAGGAGGAGGAGGAAAATGAAGGAAAGGAAGTTTGTTGTGTCGGTGCGCTGAGGGAAAGAAGAAGAGGAAGAAGAAGAGGGGGAGGAGGAAAATGAAGGAAAAGAAGTTTGTTGCGTCGGTGCGCTGAGGGAAAGAAGAAGATGAAGAAGAGGAGGAGGAGGAGGAAGAGGAAAAGAATCAGAAAGATCTTAAATTGACAAGGCTGCATATTATGATAAATAGAAGAATCGTATATTAGCACAACTACGCACAATTATTTCATTTATCCACTCACCACAGGCTCAAGGGTTAATGTGACGGAGATGAGCACCGAGGCCACGCGTAGCTATAGCGTATGCCCCCAACTTTACCTCTCTTTGACCTCTCTTTTGGCCACTCATTTATACTTTCTTATATACTAAGTACGAACTGGGACTAGCGTTTTTTTTTTTTTGTTTCTCATTTATATTTGCTCCTGAGCTGCTTCCTCTACTGTAAAAATAAACAAATATCTTGCATGTTCACCTGGCTCTCCCAACTGAGGTGTGTTCGCGTAATCACGTTCACAGGTATTATAACGGGTGTCGCCGCTGACGGGCCGGCGCGCGGTGATCAAAGTGCCAGAGTGACGCGTCCACAACTTGTTTATTTACATCGATCGAGGTCATAAAACTGTCCATGGAAAGTTCCACTACTCGTACGAAATGAAACTGCTAAGTGTGTGTGCTTGCGGGACGAAACTTTTAATAATATGACCCTCACTTCTTTCACTATCTGTTACTAATACTGTATCATCTAAACGCGTTCTCATGAGAGTTTCTTTACGTTCATGGTACAGAAGAATGGCCACACTACCACCAGATTCATAAAACTACCGCTGGAAATGCTCAAACCTCCTAATAATGCCTTGTCAAATGTGTGTGCCAGGGCGCCGAAATGTTTAAGAAGACGACCCTTACTACTTCAGCTGTTTATCGGTTATCAGAGGCATGCATAACACGACTCGCTGAAGTCCTCAATTTCCCGCAGCTAACCAACGCTCTGAGGCAGCAAATGACCCTCTGTGTGTGTGTGTGTGTGTGTGTGTGTGTGTGTGTGTGTGTGTGTGTGTGTGTGTGTGTGTATCATGAGGTCGCATTCATTAATATCTCGGCTCCCAGGAACACACATTTGACAAGGCTTTCGTACGAGTTCTAGGCGTTTCCAGGGGTAGTTTTATGGCCCCGGTGGTAGTCTGACCCTTCTTCTGTGCCATGAACCAAAGGAAACACTCACGAGAACCCGACTAATCTCCTTTTTGGCCTTTGGAAACAGTTGATGTGAGGGGTGGAAGGAAGCGGCTGAGAGCACCAACCCCGCGTCCTGCTGGTTCACTCACTCTGCCACTCATCCCGCCACTCTCTCTGCCTTTCCCACCTCATCTGTTCCGCCGTATCAGCCACCATCGCCGCATTACACGCCGTTTCCATTCCACGCCCCCCTCACACACACACACACAAACACACACACACACACACCCGCTGGCAGTCTTTCTCCATATCCATCTCTCTCTTTGGTCGTTCTGGTCTGTTTGCTCTCCACTTTTACTGACGTTGATTCTTGCTTTTCCTTTGTAATGTTTGGTCTCTGTTGTCTTACGTGTGGCCATACTGCGTTATACACCTTTTATACAATGACCAGCAGCTGTGACGTGAGAGAGAGAGAGAGAGAGAGAGAGAGAGAGAGAGTTAAGGAAAAATGATTAAAATAAAAGATAAAAAAGAAATGCATCAACAACAACAATAACAACAGCAACATTAAACTTTGTCACGGTAGGAATAGTAATTGTTATGTAGGCGTCTCTCTCTCTCTCTCTCTCTCTCTCTCTCTCTCTCTCAATTTATCTATCTATCTATCTATCTATCTATCTATACATTTAGCATTCCATCTATCTATCTATTTATCTCGAGGCCTTCCCCATATATTCTCATCCATCAGTTTATATTCTAATTTACTTCTTGTTCTCTTGATTCGTCTGACGTGAGCACTGAAATAAATTGTTTGTCTGCAGTTTAGTGTGTCCCGGAAAGTGTGTGCGTCTGTGCAGGTGTGGACAGAACCCGGCTGCTACCTGTGCGCCTTTAAACATTAACTCGTATATTTATTTTTGTCAAGGAATTTAATATTAATTGTCTCCGTGTTTACAAGAAGCGTCGCCGTCATAGTTTTCCCTTAGTTAGTGTGTCGAGAGCCAGGCCAGGGATAACCTTTGCCTGATTTTTTTTTACAGTAAAGGAAGCATTTCAAGGGCAAAAAAAAATAATAGTGAAAGAAAGAAACCCTCCAATCACTGCCCCTATATAAAAAAATAAAGTTTAGAAGGGTGGCCAAAAGAGAGGTCAATTTCGGGAGGAATTGAAGTCATAGGCAGGAGAAAATACACACAAAAGAAGGTTGTTTGAGACTTTTCAGAGTGTAAAAGTGTAAGGGATGAAATAATGAAGATGCTGGTTAACTCTTGCATAAGGGGTTTGGACAGTGTAGGGATGAGCTAGAATAGAAAGTCGAGTGCAGCGGGGCCGCGGGAGGGAGGGAGGCATACAGTTAGCAAGTTCAGAAGAGCAGTCAGCATGAAAATATCGACAGAAGATAGAGAGGCAACGTGGCGTGGCGTGGCGGATTTAAGAGGTAAAAGACTTATCGGCAAGAGGAGGGGAGTTGATGAAATGAAAAGCCTTAGTGATAATGTTTGCAAATGTTGAGAGCTTGACTGGCGGTAACGTTTGTCTTGCTGTGTTGAGAGCTTGACTGGTGGTAACGTTTGTCTTGCTGTGTTGAGAGCTTGACTGGCGGTAACGTTTGTCTTGCTGTGTTGAGAGCTTGACTGGTGGTAACGTTTGTCTTGCTGTGTTGAGAGCTTGACTGGTGGTAACGTTTGTCTTGCTGTGTTGAGAGCTTGACTGGTGGTAACGTTTGTCTTGCTGTGTTGAGAGCTTGACTGGTGGTAACGTTTTTCTTGCTGTGTTGAGAGCTTGACTGGTGGTAACGTTTGTCTTGCTGTGTTGAGAGCTTGACTGGTGGTAACGTTTGTCTTGCTGTGTTGAGAGCTTGACTGCCTCCCCCCTCTTTTTTCTCCCTCCTCCTTTGTATCATTTTCCTTCCTTCCTTTTTTTGGTGTTGCGTTAGTCTGAGTGTGTTGAGAGCTTGACTACCTCCCTCATCTTTTTCCTTCCTCCTTTCTTTGTACCATTTTCCTTCCTTCCTTCATTCGTTCCTTCCTTCATTCCTTTCTTCCTTCCTTTCATTGGTGTTACGTTTGTCTAAGTGTGTTAAGAGCTTGACTGCCTCCCTCCCTCTTTTACCTCCTTCCTCCCCTCCATTGTATTATTTTCCTTTCCTTCCTTCCTTCCTTTCCTTCCTTCCTTCCTTCCTTCCTTCCTTCCTTCCTCCATCCTTCCTTCCTTCCTTCCTTTTGTGATAACGTAAACTTTAGTGTCTTGAGAGCTTGGATTCAACGAAGACCTAAAAACAGACTACATAGGAGAGAGAGAGAGAGAGAGAGAGAGAGAGAGAGAGAGAGAGAGAGAGAGAGAGAGAGAGAGAGAGAGAGAGAGAGAGAGAGAGATTTACATAGATTTACATAGAAAATCAGACCACACAGACCCCATGGTCCAGACTTGGTGGTCTGTCCTTAAACCTAAGTGATTATACATTAATCAGAAGACTCCAAAACGTTGCACTTCTACTCTAGTTGATATTAAGTTGAAGGAAGTGACGGTCGCGCTTAGTTGTGAAGGAGTCAATCGTGTTACACTGGACCACTGATGGTGGAAGCTTATTCCATTCTCGCACTACAACGTTGGTGAAGAAAAATTTTGTGCAGTCTGAATTTACTTGTCTACATCTGAGTTTTACGCCATTGTTCCTCGTGCGCAGACTGTCATCGATCATAAACAATGTTGATCTGTCTACATTCGTGAAACCATTAAGTATTTTAAAACATTCGATCAGTTTTCCTCGGAGGCGACGTTTTTCAAGAGAGAACATGTTAAGGGTAGAAAGCCTTTCTTCGTAGGATTTGTTGCGCAAGGAAGGGATCATTTTCGTTGCCCGACGCTGAACACCTTCTAATTTAGCAATATCCTTTGCATGGTGGGGGGACCAAAACTGTACCGCATATTCCAAGTGGGGTCTGACTAAACTGTTGTAGAGCGGGAGTATTACATCTTTATTCTTGAATACAAAGTTTCTTTTAATGAAGCCCAACATTCTGTTCGCTTTATTTGCTGCATCGATGCATTGCTGTGAGAATTTGAGGTTTGACGCGATTTTGACCCCCAAGTCTTTGACGCATTGAACGCTTTTGAGTTTAACGCCGCGCATTTCGTATTCGAACTTCTTATTCCTCGTTCCAACTTGAAGGACCTGGCACTTGTCTACGTTAAAGGGCATTTCCCATCTATCCGACCAAGCTGAAATTTTGTGCAAATCCTCTTGGAGGCTTTGCCTGTCTTCGTCAGTGAGAACCGAGTTACCAATCTTTGTGTCGTCTGCAAATTTACTAATGCGGTTATTGAGTCCAACATCCACGTCGTTGATGTAAATAATGAAAAGCACTGGGCCAAGGACCGAGCCCTGAGGGACGCCACTAGTGACAGGCGCCCACTCTGAGTTAAATCCGTCAATCACTACTCTTTGTTGTCTGTTGCTCAACCAATTCGCGATCCATTGGTTTACTTGACCGTCAATACCTATTTGCTTTAATTTGTAAAGTAATTTATGATGCGGGACTTTATCAAACGCTTTCTGAAATCAAGATAGACTACGTCCAGTGATTTGGTTACGTCATAAACAGTGAAGAGGTCGTTATAAAAGGTTAATAGGTTTGATAGGCAGGATCTTTTGTTTCGGAAGCCATGTTGTGAGTCCCCAATCAATGAGTGGCTTTCAAGGTAACTCACAATTTTATCTCTAATTATGCCCTCAAGTAGCTTACCTACAACCGAAGTTAGACTAATGGGCCTGTAATTACCTGGTACTGTTTTGTCTCCTTTCTTGAAAATCGGTGTCACGTTAGCCTTTTTCCAATCTGAAGGGACGATGCCTTGTCGCAAGGACATATTGAATACGGTTGTGAGGGAGGAGAGTATTTCGCTCTTCGTTTCTTTCAGCAGAGTTGGATATACTTTGTCAGGTCCAGGACTTTTATTTGTTTTAAGTGAATGGAGAGCTTTAAGGACTTCATCGGTTGTTATTTCAAAATTAGGCAATGCATGCTCGAGATTTACAATAGTACTGGTGTTGGTGGTAGCGAGAGGAAGACTGTTAGTATTAAACACCGAGGAGAAGTAATTGTTTAAGAGGTTTGCAATGTGTTGGCTGTCAGTCACTAGTGCACCGTCGCTGTTTGTTAAAGGTCCAATACCACTTTTGATCGCCTTTCTGTTGTTTATGTAACTGAAGAAAGATTTCGGGTTATTTTTCAGTTGGCTGCAATATTTTCTTCATATCTACGCTTTGCCTGACCTACTAGTCTTTTTACTCGTCGCCTGGCATCATTATAAAGTCTAATGTTCTCGGGCGTGCTTTGTTCTTTCTTTAACCTGTAAAACAGTTTTCTCTCATTGACTGATTGTTTAATTTCGCTATTAAACCACGGTGGGCTTTTATTAGTGTTAATTCGCTTCTCGCACAAGGGGACGAATGTGTTCTGCTGAGTGAGTAAGTGATTTTTAAGGCTTAGCCAGGCTTCCTCTACGTTGCCGTCATCTGATAGTTGTATTTCTGTTAGTTTTTGTCGGATTTCTACGAAGTTAGCTCTTTTGAAATTGGGCACCTTTACTTTATTTTCAGTCACTGATGATTGAGCTTTAATGTCGACGCGCACTAATTTATGATCGCAAGAACCGAGGTGTTCTCCTACCGTGACACTACTGACAAGGTTATCTTGGGTCGTTATAACAAGGTCGAGTATATTATTTTGTCGAGTTGGCTCAGAAACCATTTGGCTTAGATAATTTTCTTCTAGAAATTCGATCATTCTATGTGACTCGCCTTCTGTACCTGACAGTGTCGCCCAGTCGATATGGGGGAGGTTAAAGTCTCCTAATATCAGTGAGTCGCTGTTATCAAGTGACTGTCCCAAGACGCTGTACATTTCAAGGTCGTCATCGAGTGATTGCCCGGGAGGTCTGTAGGTGACAGATATATTTAAATTGACTTTTGCAATGTTTACTCGCATGCACAAATGTTCAACGCCACTGCTTCCCGGTGTTTTGTCAGTGGGTTGCAAATAGCTTTTGACATAAAGGGCGACGCCACCGCCTCTACGGTTTACACGATCTTTGTTGAAGAGTCTGTAGCCATCTATGTTGTATTCGGAACTTAAATCAATATTTGTGGTGTCGATAAATGTTTCGGTTATAGCAATTATATCAAAATTTTCTGTTAAAAAAAGACATCTCAGTTCATCAAATTTGTTTCTTAGGCTACGCGCATTGAAACTAAGGATTTTTAAGTTATCTAGAGGCTTGGTAATAGAGGTGGTGGTACTTGCGGGATCACGGTTACGGGTTTGTTGCGATGCACGGCGTCTATTTACACGGGCGGGATGGAGGGACGTGGCCGTGACTCGTTTTTTGCTCGGATGACACGCACTGCTTCGTTGAGGAGCCTTCCGAGTCTGGCTGCCCCGATGGGAGAAAGGTGCAATCCGTCCCTGTGGAAGAGCTCATTTTGTCCATAGAAATTGTCCCATGCGTTTAGGAACTCCACGTCAAGCTCCCTACAAAGGGTCTGTAAGCGGTTGTTTAGGCTGAAGGCCTTACTGAAAAAGTCGCTCTCCGCCCAAGTCCGTGGTAGAGCTCCTGAAATCAAAATGTTAGGGGATTTAGTCTTATACTGCTGGATGAGCCTACGGTACTTCTCCAGGAGTTCCTCAGACCGGGTCGTGGTGACGTCGTTCGTACCTGTGTGAATAACAAACAGTGAATCATTAGTAGCCTGGGGGGAGATCTCCTCAAGAGCAGCAGTTATGTCGTCGATCCCAGCACCAGGATAGCAATAGTTCCGTCTTCGACGAGGAACTCTGCCGCAGAACTCAACGACCTGCTGGCGAATCATGGAGTCACCCACCAGGAAGGTGCTCTCCTGCTCGTCCTCCTCCTCCAGAATGGCAAACCTGTTGAAGCAATGAACAGGATAAATCGCTTGTCTGGCTGGTTTGGCTCCTCCATTCACGACGGTGAAGCCATCATGGTCGGTGCCACTAGCATCCTCCCGTTGCGTGGTGTTGTCCGCTGGTGTCGACGGTACCGCTGAGGGCAAGGGGGCGGTTGGAGAAGGGTTTGGCACCACAGCAACGTTAGCCTGGATGAATTCCTGCAAGGAGGCAACAGTGCGAGAAAGCTCTATTATTTTATTCTGACCTGCTTTCATCTTCTCTTCTTGCTCCTGCAGTCTGGTCTCGAGATGCTGCCTGGTGAGAGAAAGCTCTATTATTTTATTCTGGCCTTCTTCCATCTTCTCTTCCTGCTCCTGCAGTCTTGTCTCGAGATGCTGCCTGGAGAGACACAGTCGACAGACAGCAGAACGCCCTGTAAAAAAGTGAGCTGAGAAGCTACCGTTACATGTACTGCACTTCTTAGGCGCCATCTTAGATGAAATGAAAGAGATAAAAGCACAGAGTGAAGGGGATCAGGAAAGGGGGTGAGGTGTGTGAGAGGTAGTTTAGTAATGGAGGAAAAGTGAGAGAGAGGAGGAGTAGGAAGGGATGTGAGGTGAGTAAAGAGGGGGAAAGAGTGGTGTGTGAGATCAAGGAGGGTTAGGAAATAGGTGAGGTGGGAGAGAGGAGGAGTAGGAAGGGATGTGAGGTGAGTAAAGAGGGGGAAAGAGAGGTGTGTGAGATCAAGGAGGGTTAGGAAATAGGTGAGGTGGGAGAGAGGAGGAGTAGGAAGGGATGTGAGGTGAGTAAGAGGGGAAAGAGAGGTGTGAGATCAAGGAGGTTAGGGAAATAGGTGAGGTGGGAGAGGAGGAGTTGGAAGGGATGTGAGGTGAGTAAAGAGGGGGAAAGAGAGGCGTGAGTGAGGTGTGTGAGATCAAGGAGGGTTAGGAAATAGGTGAGGTGGGAGAGAGGAGGAGTAGGAAGAGATGTGAGGTGAGTAAAGAGGGGGAGAGAGGCGGTGAGTGAGGTGTGAGATCAAGGAGGGTTAGGAAATAGGTGAGGTGGGAGAGAGGAGGAGGGAAGGGATGTGAGGTGAGTAAAGAGGGGAAAGGGAGGCGGTGAGTGAGGTGTGAGAGCAAGGAGGTTTAGGAAATAGGGGTGATGAGTGAGCGGTAGTTTGGGAAAGGAGGTAAGTGGGAGAGAGGAGGAGTAGGAAGGGATGTGAGGTGAGTGAGGTGTGTGAGAACAAGAAAGGTTAAGAAAGAGGCGAGGTAAGGTGGGTGAAGGGATGGGTAAATATGATGTGAGGTAAGGTGAGTGAGGGGGGGAGGGCTTAGAAATATGTGGAGGTGAGGGAGGAGTAGGAAGGGCTAATCCTCTAGGGGTTGAGGAGGAGCAAAAGGGATGTGAGGTGAGCGAGGGTGGGGGGGGCTTAGGTGAGGTGAGGGAAAGGGGTGTAGGAAGTGTTAATCCTCTAGGGGATTTAAAGAGGGTGTAGTGAGGAGGAGCAGATTGAATCCTCAGGGAATTCAAAGGGTGGGTTGTCGACACACCCAAATCACGCGTGAAACACTCGGGAACACAAAGTCACACTCGGGACACACGAAACACTCAGAAACCCAAGCACAAGCACGACTAAACACCCTCAAGTCACTCGCAAAAACACCGGAAATACAGCAGCACACTCAAAACACTCTGAAACCCACGCAGAGCACTATAAACAGCCAAATCACACGCAAAAGCACTGGAAACACAACACACTGAAACGCAGAACACTCGAAAACAGCCAAATCACACGCAAAAACACCGGAAACAAAACAGCACACTCAAAACACTCTGAAACCCACGCAGTACACTTAGAAGCAGCCAAATCACACGCAAAAACACCGGAAACACAACACACTTGAATCACTCTGAAACACACGCAGAACACCCGGAAACAGCCAGATCACACGCAAAAACACCGGAAACACAAATCACAGAGGCAACCACAGGCAGAAACCACAAGCGAACACACACCAAACACGTGTCGGGAAATCACAGGCAACACACAAGGTCCACAAGCGAGAACACACAAACGCACGTGAAAGCAAACGCAATCCCAAGAGCACGACGAAAACACTGGGCAAGCGATGTTGTGGAGCGCAGCGGGGTGAGGTCACGACCTTCTCTCAGCAGAGGTCGGGTGTGAATGAAAGAGAGAGAGAGAGAGAGAGAGAGAGAGAGAGAGAGAGAGAGAGAGAGAGAGAGAGAGAGAGAGAGAGAGAGAGAGAGTTAAACAGACAGATAGACAGGCAAATTAACAGCCAGACAGACAGAGAGGCAGGTAATTGGAGGCAGACAGACGTTTATATGCAGGAGAACAGAACGAAATAGACAAAGACAGACACGGATAGATAGATAGATAGATAGATAGATAGATAAATAGATAGATAGACAGACAGACAGACAAACAAATTACAACCAGACAAGCACGACTGAGTGACTGACAGAGGGAGAAACAAGAGTGACACACACACACACACACACACACACACACACACACACACACACACACACACACACACACACACACACACACACAAGTGCCCGCCTGTTTTGTTTTTACAATGTTATATTTGCATCGTAAACAACGCGAGTATTTATAGGTAGGTTTCATAAGGTTCCTGAGTGTGTGTGTGTGTGTGTGTGTGTAATATCAACATTTTTACATGCATTTCGTGGTCAGTATACTCTTTATCTATCTATCTATCTATCTTTCTATCTATTTATATATCTGTCTATATGTGTATGTGTGTGTGTGTGTGTGTGTGTGTGTGTGTGTGTGTGTGTGTGTTATGACCCTCAATACACCATCAACAAAGTGACTATGGCGCTGGTTGACGGACAGCTGTGATTTTATTGTCGTCGTAAGGTCTTCAGTTAGTCGTTTGAAGGGTCGGTCAACGGTGCCTTGGGGTCATGGAGGGTCGTGGAGGGCGTGGCGGTGGGAGGGTCGTCAGTGAGGCGAGGAGACCATTATGGAAACGACTTGCAAATGTTTGGGCATCAGGACCCGTGCAGTGTTGTAATGGTGGTCATGGAGGAGGAGGAGGAAGAAGAAGAAGAAGAAGAAGAAGAAGAAGAAGAAGAAGAAGAAGAAGAAGAAGAAGAAGAAGAGAAGGAGCAGTTTAACATCGGTGTGTCGCCTCTTTGTTTACTTAGATTTGTTTGTGTGTGGACGAGTGATGTCTTCAGTTGTTTTCTTGTGTCTTTGTGTGTTTGGTGTGCCTGTCTTCTCATCCACGGTGTCCCAAATGTCTTCTTTTACGTCTTTTATGTCTTCATTTACTTATAATTAGGCTTGTTAGTGATGTAGTGTGTTGTTTTCTTGTTATGTTGTTTGCCTGTCTTCTTAACCACCGTGTCCCAGTTGTCTTCTCTTGTGTCTCTTATGTCCTCGGCTTACTTATAATTAGGTTTGTTTGTGTGTTTATAAGTGATGTAGTGCGTTGTTTTCTTGTGTCCTCTGAACCACGATATCCCAGTTGTATGTGTTTTAAGCCCAGATTCTCGCATATTTGGAGGCTTCTTCTCTCCTCTTCAGCTGTTTTCCTCTCTTCCTTCCTCTTTCTTACTTCTCTTCTTATCCTACCATCTCTCTTTTCTTCCCATCTTGTTTTGTGTGTTTGGATGATGTTTTGAGTTGTATTTTTGTGTGTGTTTTAGTGTGTTTGTGTCTCCTTAACCACGATGTATCAGTTGTCTTATGTTATGATGTGTGTGTTTCCTTATCTCATGGACCACTATATCGCAGTAATCTTTTTGTGTCCTAATGTTTGTGTTTGTGTCCCTAAAATCACGCCCTATATATCAGTTGTTTTCTTAGGTGTCAGGTTCATAGTCTCAAACATTTCTTTGATTAACACACACACATTTGATAAGGCTTTAGTAGGGGTTGTGTTAGTGTTTCCATGGGTAGTTTCATGAGCGTAGTGATAGTCTGACAAGGCATCTGCACCATGAACGTGAAAAAACACTCATGAGAACCCGACCAATCTTTTTTGTGGCCTTGGAAAATGTTGTTGTGGGATCCGAAAGTGTCTGAGAATATGTGTCTTTGTGTGTTTGTTTGCCTGTGTCTCCTAAACCACACAATCCCCTTAAGGCAACGCATGAGCCACGGTCTTTGAGGGACTTGAGCCGTTTATGAAGAAGGGTCGACGGGGGCATGGGTGAAGCCCGTGACAAGGACCAGGTGCAGCCGTGGCCCTAACCTGAGACAGAGTGCGTCGTTTATGGCTTTAATTAACGTGCAGTGCGTCACGCGGGCACATGCAGGGCTTGAATCTCGCAGGAAGGCAACGTGCGAGTGTGAATTTTCTGCTTGTCGAAGTCTGTAGAAAATCCTCGTCAAATGATCGCTATTTCCAGTGTGTTTGTAGCCGCCCGAATAAAGTTTTACAATCCTATACAATCCATAATGGTGAGGTTTCCGATGCAACATCAGATACAAGAGATTTCCTGTATAGTTTCTCACAAGTTCTTTAACTTATGTATGCAGGGTTGTAACCTTTTTTTGGTGCTGTTTGTAGCGCCGATAGGCTGTCTTGAGGGGCATCTTGGGCGACCCCGACCCGTTAGTGTCGCAGGCGAATTTCATTTATACTGGCTGCCGTGATATATAACTCTTGCATGGCTCATGCTGCCCCCCGGTGCTCCTCTTGACTGAAGTCGCTGAAGTTAGGGTTGATATGAAGATCTGGGCACCATATGGGTAATCTTCCGCCACTCGGCGATGGTTAAAAAATCAACGCGTTTCGGTGGTTCTCGAACCTAGGTCCATGGGGTCACCAAGCCTGCACGCTGACCACTCGGCCACCGCCTCCCCGTAATTAGGCAGAGTTCGTGTGCATGAATTTTCTGCATGAAGAAGATTGAAAATCCTCGTTACATTACCGTCAGTTCTGTGTTTTCTAGTATTTGACTGTCACGATCACTCTTTATTGTTATATTTGTGTCTGCTCGTCTATGGGACTGTTTATGTCGAAATTTGTTACAGGTACTTGTCATATAATCGTCATTTCTGTGCTTCCCTGTGTTTTACTGTCACTTTTCATATCCAGGTATACTATAAATATAAATAAATATAAATAAATAAATATAAATATAAATAAAAACCTTTCTCTGCTGCGCTAGACATATTGAAAGCCTTCGATAGAGTCTGGCACCAGTCTTTGCTTTCTAAACTGCCCTCTTTCGGATTCTATCCCTCTCTCTGTTCCTTTATCTCCAGTTTCCTTTCCGGCCATTCTATCTCTGCGGTGATAGACGGTCACTGCTCTTCCCCTAAGCCTATCAACAGTGGCGTTCCACAGGGCTCTGTCCTATCACCCACTCTCTTCCTGTTATTCATCAATGATCTTCTTTCCATAACAAACTGTCCTGTCCACTCATACGCCGACGACTCCACTCTGCATTATTCAACTTCTTTCAATAGAAGACCCTCTCAACAAGTACATAACTCCAGACTGAGCTTGCAGAACGCTTAACGCTAAACTCAGACCTTGCTATCATTTCCGATTGGGGCAGAAGGAACCTTGTGTCCTTCAATGCCTCAAAACTCAATTCTCCACCTATCAAATCGACACAATCTTCCAAACACCTATCCCCTATTCTTTGACAACACTCGGCTGTCACCGTCTTCAACAATAAACATCCTCGGTCTATCCTTAACTCAAAATCTCAACTGGAAACTTCATATCTCCTCCCTCGCTAAATCAGCTTCCTCGAGGTTGGGCGTTGTGTATCGTCTCCGCCATTTCTTCTTCCCCGTGCAGTTGCTATCCATATACAGGGGCCTTGTCCGCCCTCGTATGGAGTATGCATCTCACGTGTGGGGAGGCTCCACTCACACAGCTCTTTTGGACAGAGTGGAGTCTAAGGCTCTTCGTCTCATCAGCTCTCCTCCTCCTACTGATAGTCTTCTACCTCTTAAATTCCGCTGCGATGTTGCCTCTCTTTCTATCTTTTATCGATATTTCCACGCTGAACTTGCTAACTGCATGCCTTCCCCCCTCCCGCGGCCCCGCTGCACACGACTTTCTACTCATGCTCATCCCTATACTGTCCAAACCCCTTATGCAAGAGTTAACCAGCATCCTCACTCTTTCATCCCTCACGCTGGTAAACTCTGGAACAATCTTCCTTCATCTGTATTTCCTCCTGCCTACGACTTGAACTCTTTCAAAAGGAGGGTATCAGGACACCTCTCCTCCCGAAATTGACCTTTCTTTCGGCCACCTCTTTTGATTCTTTTTTGGGAGCAGGTTTTTTTATTATTATTTTCTTTTTTGTGTGCCCTTGACCTGTTTCTTTTGTTGTAAAAAAATATATATATATATATATATATATATATATATATATATATATATATATATATATATATATATATATATATATATATATATATAAAATAATGGTAATACTCGTACAATGCGCCGCTTCCCTGTGTGTTCCTTCGGGCGCCCAGACAACAGCATCCATATGATTAACATTCATGAGAAGAGACTTTTCCGGAGCTTCGTTTTGCCCCGCCTCTGCTTTAATGAAGTATGCATGCTTCCTCCTCCGCCTGACTCGAGGAACGGAAGTTCGTATTATGATATGCAGAAAGAAAGAGAAGAGAAAGTTTAGACTCGGATATGTAATGTTTAATTGCAGTCTGCGTCAAAAATGTGTTGTTCTGGCTCCTCAAATTAGTTAGTTTTAGCGTCAACGTTAATGAAAGTTTAAAATCAGATGTTTGATGTATAATTCCAAGCGGCGTCAAAAATGCGCTGTTCTGGCTTCTCAAAATAGTTAGTTTTGGCGTCAGTGTTAATGAAAGAAAGTTAAGAATCAGATGTTTAATGTATATTATTTTGAAGCAGCGTCAAAAATGTGTTATTCTAGCATCTCAAAATAGTTAGTTTAGCGTTAACGTTAATGACAGAAAGTTAAGAATCAGATGTTTAATGTTTTATTCGAAGTGGCATCGTAAAGTATATTGTTCTTGTTTCTCAAAATAGTAACTTATGGTGTTAACGGTAATGAGAAAGAAAGAGACTCAAATACTTAAGGTTTGATTCGAAGCAAAAATGCGTTGTTCTGGATTCCCAAAATAGTTACTTTTAGTGTCAACGTTCACAAGGGAGGGAAACAAACTCAGGTGTTTAGTTATATTTCCGAACTACATGAAAAAAAAAAAATCTTGTTCTGGTTACTTAAAATTGTTACTTTTAGTATTAACATTAATGGTAAAAGGAAAATAGAACACGTGAAGGGCTAGCAAGTGCACTGGGCCCGAATTTACAATTAATCTTAATCTTTAACTTAAAAGTTCCACCGAATCTCGAGTTTAACTTATAGCTGAGCTTAAATGAAAAAATAAGTTCAACTTCACTCAGCAGCTGATCCAGTATGAACATTTGTCCTGGCAAAAGATGTATTTTTTAGATTGCAGAATTGCGACACTTCAGTGATTGAATATGTAGTAATACTACTTTATCAATGTTATATGATGATATACTTCAGAAATATGGGCATAATAAGGTAGTATTTATAAAATAAAGGTTACGTTTATCATCCGCGCAAGGTGATATATTTTTTTTTTCTCTTGGATGTAAACACGAACACGCGTTCCTGTTCGTCTTCCTCATTCTTGCATCACCCACCCTCTGACGAAGTAATCATGGAAAATATTGCCGCTTTCACTTCTCTCAAGAGGAAAAGGGGAGTGAATTGGAGAGACTGCCACACTCTACACATAGTAGAGGGAAGGGAGTCAACATATACCGTCTGCAAGGGTAGCCTATGTCCCCTAATAGATGACATGAATCCGGTGGTATACGATGATCCTCAAACATGCGTTTGAGGCCACTCTCACGCCAAATACGAGCATCATGAGTGGACCCAGGCCAATTAGCTACAACATTAAGAATATTATATTTGGCATCAAACACTAATTGTGTGTTTATGCTATGGAAATTCTTCCTGTTGACATAGTCTGCTTCATATTCCCTGGGGGCCAGTATCCTGACATGCGTGCAATCTATTACACCAACAATGCCAGGGAAGTTTGCAACTTGCACAAATTCTTGTTGTTTCTCTCGGATTTCAGGGACGGTGCGAGGAAATCGAATGAATTGGACAAGTATGGCTGGCTGTGTAAGTGCCTTGAGGGTATCGGTGATCGCTTTGCTTACTGACGACTGTGATGGACCAAGATCATCACTGTTACACATCTGCATTTTCCCCGTTGCTAAGTAACGCAGTGTAATAATTACTTTCATTTCGGGTGTCAATGCAAAACTCCTTGAAGTAGGGCTTTGCAGGGCCCCTCTCACCAAATCCGTTACGAACAGTACTCCTGCACGATCCAGTCTGTAGCGTTTCAATAGTTCTGCGTCACTCAAAGTATTCAGAACGTCTCTTCGCTCTTGAAAAGTCTTCTCTAGGGGCTGACGGGCTTGTTGACGTTCGGCCATCTTGGCGACTGAAGTTCGACTTAGGCTCCTTAATACGGGTTTGGGCCCGTCTAAAATATCCCGTCAGCTAAGATCAACTTATGAGGGATAAGATGAAGAATAAAGTTAAACTCGCCCTAAAGTCAAACTTAGCGGTTTAAGATTAATTGTAAATTCGGGCCCTGGGTCTAATGTCGGTATTCTTAGACGCTCCCTTCGCCTACAGCAATCACTTCTAAAGGTAAAATAGAGGGCAAACGCGTCACTATGGATGGTAAAGAAGAAGTAGGAGAAGAAGAAAAAGAACAAGAAGAGAAAACAAGAAGAAATTAAGAAGAAAATGAAGAAGAACAAGAACAAGAACAAGAAGAGAAAACAAGAAGAAACTAAGAAGAACAAGAACAAGAACAAGAACAAGAACAAGAAGAGAAAACAAGAAGAAATTAAGAAGAAAATGAAGAAGAACAAGAACAAGAACAAGAACAAGAAGAGAAAACAAGAAGAAACTAAGAAGAAAATGATGAAGAAGAAGAACAAGAACAAGAACAAGAACAAGAAGAGAAAACAAGAAGAAATTAAGAAGAAAATGAAGAAGAAGAAGAAGAACAAGAACAAGAACAAGAAGAGAAAACAAGAAGAAATTAAGAAGAAAATGAAGAAGAAGAACAAGAACAAGAACAAGAAGAGAAAACAAGAAGAAACTAAGAAGAAGAAGAACAAGAACAAGAACAAGAACAAGAAGAGAAAACAAGAAGAAATTAAGAAGAAAATGAAGAAGAAGAAGAACAAGAACAAGAACAAGAAGAGAAAACAAGAAGAAATTAAGAAGAAAATGATGAAGAAGAAGAACAAGAACAAGAACAAGAAGAGAAAACAAGAAGAAATTAAGAAGAAAATGATGAAGAAGAACAAGAACAAGAACAAGAAGAGAAAACAAGAAGAAATTAAGAAGAAGAAGAACAAGAACAAGAACAAGAACAAGAAGAGAAAACAAGAAGAAATTAAGAAGAAGAAGAAGAACAAGAACAAGAACAAAAAGAGAAAACAAGAAGAAATTAAGAAGAACAAGAACAACAACAACAACAACAAGAGAAAACAAGAAGAAATTAAGAAGAAAATGAAGAAGAAGAAGTAGGAGAAGAAGAACATGATGACGATTTAGACGAAGAAGATGGAGATGAGGAGGAAGATGATGATGATGATGATGAAGTAGAAAAAAAGAAGAAGAGAAAAAAAGAAGGAGAAGGAAGAGAGCAAGAAAAGGAGAAGATGAAGCAGAAGAAGAAGAACAAAAACAACAACAGCAGCGACAGCAACAACAACACGTTCGCGGTGCAGAAACTTTCTCAAACTACCACCAGGGTCATAAAGCTAACCATGGCAATGCCCACAACCCCTACGAAAGCCTTGTTAAACGTGTGTGCATGGACGCCGCATGGTTCGAGAATATGGGCGTTACTAAGGTACTTTAAAAGGTTGGTATTCGTATAGACCAGAGGCTCTCAATCTTTTTTCAGTGATGGCACCCTGAACTTATGTAAATCCTTTTGTGGCACCCCCCCACACACACACACCTCACATGGATCAACTTCTTATACTCAATTGTACCTGTTTAAATTACTATAATTAATGAATTAAAATGATTATCCATACTCAAACCAAAATTAACGTACGGTGCAGTACATGCCCAAACAGAACTCATCAGTCGAATTAGATTAACTTAAGAGTTATAAATGCAGACTAACATAAACAGAAGAAAAAAAAAGATTCAAAATTCACGATGATCTTGTGGCACCCCGCGGCACTGTCCGCGGCACCCAGTTTGAGAACCTCTGGACTATAGACCCTTCGAGCTCTCACGTTAACTATTTCCAAAGGTCGAAAAGGAGATTAATCGGGTTTTCATGAGTGTTTTTTCACGTTCATGGTACAGAAGGAGGGTCAAACTACCACCAGGGTTATTAAACTACCCTGGAAATGCCCACAAATCCTACGAAAGCCATGTCAAAAGTATGTGTTAGAGCGGCGAAAGGTTCAAGAATATGGTCGTCACTGAGGCACTGTAAATCACCGCTCCTCGGCTGCACGTGTCGGGAAATTGGCAATGGTCCGCCTCACCCCTTGGCAAGCTCCGCGCTCTTTGCATGCATGACAGCCGGTGTGTGTGTGTGTTATTCCTGCCCATATTTGTACAGCATAATAGTTCGCGCCTCTCGCCTCTCGCATCGCCGGGCTATTGCTATCAGAAAAATGCCTTCCCGGAGTGACGGATGAGGCTCTCTGAAATGCCATAAGCTTCCCCTTTATGTAAGACCGACAAGCCCTCCTTCACACACACACACACACACACACACACACACACACACACACACACACACACACACACACACACACACACAGAAAGAAAGAAAGAAAAAAAAGATAGATATATAGATAGATAGATAAATAGATAGATACATAGGTAGACAAAAAATATTAAAGAGAAAGAGGCATTACAATATACATGGCTTGATAGATAGACACACACACACACACACACACACACACACACACACACACACACACACACACACACACACACACACACACACACACACACACACACACACACACACACACACACACACCACTGAACCCACCACCACCACCACCATCACCACCAGTGTCGCCGGAACTGAGCATCGCCACGGCAAGCTCTCGTGAGCCTCGCCAGAACTCACCGCCAGCCCAGGACGACGACGAGGAAGAGGAAGAAGTGTTTATCTAGTCAAAGCATACTGAGAGTGCCTGAGCCGACTCGTCCCGCCGCTACTGCACGGGCTCGGGGTAAATACTGCACGCCGGCACGAGAGGTACGGAATGTCTTAGCTTGGTAATGTTAGACTCTTCCAGCCGTCACGTCAACTGTTCTCAAAGGTCAAAAAAGGATATCAGTCGGGTTTTAGTGAGTGTTTTCTTTAGGTTCACGTTGCAGGAGAAGGGTCAGACTAACACCAGGGTCATAAAACTACTACTGGAAATGCCTAGAACACCTACGAAAGCCTTGTCAAATATGTGTGGCACAGAATGTATTTTTAGTGCCATATTCTTAAACATTTCGGCTCCCAATAAGCACATATTTGATAAGACTTTCCTAGGAGTTTTGGGCATTTCCAGGGGTAGTTTTAAGACCCTGGTGGTAGTTTGAGCCTTCTTCTGTACCATGAACCTAAGAAACACACATTTGACAAGACATTGGGCGTTTCTAGGGGTAGTTTTATGACCCTGGTGGTAGTTTGACCCTTCCCCTGTACTGTGAACCTAAGAAACACGCATTTGACAAGACGTTGGGCATTTCCAGGGGTAGTTTTACGGCCTTGGTGGTAGTTTGATCCCTAATTCTTCTGTACCATGAACCTAAGAAACACACATTTGACAAGACTTTGGGCATTTCCAGGCGTAGTTTTATGACCTTGGTGGTAGTTTGACCCTTCTTCTGTACTGTGAACCTAAAAAGCCACTCATTAGAACCCGACTGCTCTCCTTTTTGCCCCATGGAAATAATTGATGTGTGGAGGGGTGGAAGCGTCTGACAATATCGATCTTAGTGCCTGACGCGCGTATAAATCCCTCCCAGCCTTCCTCCCTCAGACACCGACGGGCCTTTTACTCGCCTCCTCTGTTTTGCCGGGAAAGGGACGCAGGGAAAGAGGGGACGGGGAACAAGGATGACACACGAGAGGATCAAAGGAAAAGCAGCGAAATACAGGTGAAAAACAGGGGCGCCGTGTGGAGAATATGACAGCAAAGAGGGAAGAGGAGGAGGAGGAGGAGTGAAGAGTGAGAGAAAAGCTGCTTACTGGGAAACAAGGAGGAGAAGAGGTAGGAGGAGGAGGAAGAGGAGGAGGAAAGGCACTAAAAAAATATCGTGCATGAGGTTATTGACGTGTACGGGACAAAGACGAAGCTGGTACGAAGGAAGAAAATAGAAAAAATAAGGTTAAAAAGAAGCAAAAAGATAAAAATAGATTAAAAAAAAACGATGACAAAAAAGATAAGATAAAGATTAAAAATTATAAAAACAATAAAATGTGAAAATTAAGAAAAAATATAAAAGATAAAAAAAGATAAAAGTGAAAGATAAAAAAGTTGAGAAAAAATAGAGATAAAAAAATACCAAAAAAAAGCTAGAAAAAATAATAAAAAGGTGCAAGATTAAAAAGGCTAAAGAGTTAAATAAAATGAAAAACAAAAACGAAAAAAAAGAATATGCGAAAAATTTGCACCCGGGACTTACGTGTCAAAGGGAAAAAAGTTATGATTGATGTGAAATAAAGAAGTTGTGTGTGTTATCGGGAAAATTATGGTTGATTCGTAATAAAGAAGTTGTGTGTGTTATCGGGAAAACTATGGTTGACTCGTAATAAAGAAGTTGTGTGTGTTATCGGGAAAATTATGGTTGATTCGTAATAAAGAAGTTGTGTGTGTTATCGGGAAAACTATGGTTGACTCGTAATAAAGAAGTTGTGTGTGTTATCGGGAAAATTATGGCTGATTCGTAATAAAGAAGTTGTGTGTGTTATCGGGAAAATTATGGTTGACTCGTAATAAAGAAGTTGTGTGTCGTGTTGTTAGGAAAATAATAATGGCTGATGCGGAATAAAGATTTTTTTTTTTTTTGTGTGTGTGTGTGTGTGTGTGTGTGTGTGTGTGTGTGTGTGTGTGTTATCAGGAAAATAATTATGGCTGATACGAAATAAAGAAGTTGTGTGTTTTATCATGAAAATTATTATTGTTGATTCGGAATAAAGAAGTTGTTATCAGGAAAATTATGGTTGATAGTTGATAAAGAAGTTATGTGTATTATCAGGAAAATTATTATTGTTGAATCGGAATAAGTAAGTTGTGTTATCCGGGTTATGTGGAATGAAGAAGTTGTTATCAGGAAAATTATTATTGTTGATTCGGAATAAATAAGTTGTGTTATCCGGGTT
Source organism: Eriocheir sinensis (assembly GCF_024679095.1). NCBI lineage: Eukaryota > Metazoa > Arthropoda > Malacostraca > Decapoda > Varunidae > Eriocheir > Eriocheir sinensis. Next base: position 21,251 of record NW_026112039.1, on the reverse strand, counting down.
ATGTGGAATGAAGAAGTTGTTATCAGGAAAATTATTATTGTTGATTCGGAATAAATAAGTTGTGTTATCCGGGTTATGTGGAATGAAGAAGTTGTTATCAGGAAAATTATTATTGTTGATTCGGAATAAATAAGTTGTGTTATCCGGGTTATGTGGAATGAAGAAGTTGTTATCAGGAAAATTATTATTGTTGATTCGGAATAAATAAGTTGTGTTATCCGGGTTATGTGGAATGAAGAAGTTGTTATCAGGAAAATTATTATTGTTGATTCGAAATAAATAAGTTGTGTTATCCGGGTTATGTGGAATGAAAAAGTTGTTATCAGGAAAATTATTATTGTTGATTCGAAATAAATAAGTTGTGTTATCCGGGTTATGTGGAATGAAAAAGTTGTTATCAGGAAAATTATGGTTGAAGGGTAATAAACAAGTTGTGTTTTGTGAGGTGTGTCCCGCTGATCTGGACAACAACTATTACCACACACCTGCGCTCCCCTCCCCCCTCTTAACCCCCACACTCTCCCCCTCCCCCCTCTTTTTCTTTTTCCTCTCCCCCTCTTCCTTCTCCCCCTAACCTCTCCCCCCTTTCTCTCTCCCCCTCCCCCTCTTTCTCTTCTTCGCCTCCTCCATTGCCCCCCCTCTCTCTCTCTCTCTCTCTCTCTCTCTCTCTCTCTCTCTCTCTCTCTCTCTCTCTCTCTCTCTCTCTCTCTCTCTCTCTCTTTCATAACTACCCCCCACCTGCCCCTCTCTATCTCTCCTTCCTCACTCCCTACCACGTTCCCACTCTCTCTCTCTACCTCCCTTTCCTTCGCCCTCTTCCTCCCTCCATCCCCATCTCACTCCTACGCCTTCCCATCTCTCTCACTTATTCTCGCTTATTCACGCGCGCGTCCCTCTGCCCTACGAAAAAGAAAAAGCAAAGCAAATATATAGATAAGCACTGCTCACTTGCTCTCTCCTCCTTACCAAGATGGCGCTAAAGAAATGCTCGACTTGCACAGGAAACTTCTCTGGCCATTTCTTCTCAGGACGATCGACTGTCTGCAAGATCTGCCTGTTGACACAGCAGATGGAAACGAGACTCATTCAACAGGACGAAAGGCTGACGGCTGGCGAGAAGAAGATCACCGAACTAACAAGTACTGTTGATACCTTGCAGGAGTTTATCCAGGCCAACATCGTCGCCCCTGCTGCAAGTGACGCCTCATCACCCTCCGCACCTGCACTCGATGCCCAGCCACCTTCCGAAGAATGCACGTCACAGGGGACCGGTAGAGCTGACGCTGAATGCTTCACCCCCGTGAGAGGAGGAGCCAGACCCGCCCCTAGAGCCATTTATCCTACTCATTGCTACAACAGATTTGCCATACTGGAGGAGGAGGACGAGGAACAGAGCACCTTCTTGGTCGGTGACTCTATGATTCGCCATCAGGTGGTTGAATTCTGTGGCAGAGCCCCTCGTCGTAGGCGTAACTACTGTTATCCTGGAGCTGGTGTTGACGACATCACAGCTGCCCTGGACGAGGTCTCCGCTGTGGCCTCTAATGACTCACTCTTTGTTCTCCACACAGGTACAAACGACGTCACCACGACCCGGTCTGAGGAACTGCTGGACAAGTACCGTAGGCTCATCCAGCAGTATAAGTCTAAATCCCCTAATATTTTGATTTCAGGAATTCTACCACGGACGTGGGATGAGGGCGACTTCTACAGTAAGGCCTTCAGCCTCAACAACCGCCTTCAGACTCTCTGCGGAGAGCTTGACGTCGAGTTCTTTAACGCCTGGAACCATTTCTACGGCCAGAGTAAACTTTTCCAAAGGGACGGCATACACCTGTCCCCCATCGGGGCAGCCAGATTCGGAAGGCTCCTCAATGACGCCGTACGTAACAAAAAACGACTCTCAGCCACGTCCTTCCATCCCGCCCGTGTAAATAGACACCATACACCGCAACAGACTCGTAACATTGAACCCTCCAGTACCACCACCTCTGTTACCAAGCCTCAAGGTAACCTAAGAGTCCTTAGTTTCAATGCGCGTAGCCTAAGAAACAAGTTTGATGAACTGCGATGTCTTGCTCTGACAGAAAACTTTGACGTAATTGCTAAAACCGAAACATTTGTCGACACCACAAATATTGATTTAAGTTCCGAATACAACATAGATGGCTACAGATTCTTCAACAATGATCGTGTAAACCGTAGAGGTGGTGGTGTCGCCCTTTTTGTCAAAAGCTATTTGCAACCCACTGACAAAACACCAAGAAACAGTAACGTTGAACATTTGTGCGTGCGAGTAAACACTGCAAAAGTCAATTTAAATATATCTGTCACTTACAGGCCTCTGGGGCAGTCACTCGATGCCGATCTTGAAATGTACAGCGTCTTAAGGCAGTCACTTAATAACAGCGACTCACTGATACTAGGAGACTTTAACCTCCCCCATATCGACTGGGCGACACTGTCGGGTACAGAAGGTGAGTCCCATAGAATGATCGAATTTTTAGAAGAAAATTATCTAAGCCGTACGTAACAAAAAACGACTCGCCACGTTTTCTGACACCATACACCGCAACAGACTCTGAACCAACTCGACAAAATAACATACTTGACCTTGTTATAGCCACCCAAGATAACCTAGTCAGTAATGTCACGGTAGGAGAACACCTCGGTTCCTGCGATTATAAACTAGTGCGCGATGACATTAGACCTCAAACATCGGTGACTGAAAATAAAGTAAAGGTGCCCAATTTCAAAAGAGCAAACTTCGTAGAAATCCGACGAAAACTAATAGAAATGCAACTATCAGATGACGGCAATGTAGAGGACGCCTGGCTAAGCTTTAAAAATTACTTACTCACTCAGCAGGATACATTTGTCCCCAAGTGCGAGAAGCGAATAAACACTAATACAAGTCCACCTTGGTTTAATAGCGAAATTAAACACTCGGTCAAGGAGAGAAAATTGTTTTACAGGTTAAAGAAAGAACAAAGCACGCCCGAAAACATTAGACTCTACAATGATGCCAGGCAACGAGTAAACAGATTAGTGCGTCAGGCAAAGCGTAGATATGAAGAAAATATTGCAGCCAACTGTAAAAATAATCCGAAATCCTTCTTCAGTTACATAAACAACAGAAAGTCAATCAGAAGTGGAATTGGACCCTTAACAAACAGCGACGGTGCACTAGTGACTGACAGCCAACACGTTGCAAACCTATTAAACAACTACTTTTCCTCGGTGTTTAATAACAACAGTCCTCCCACCACTACCACCAACACCAGTACTAATGTAAATCCCGAACATGCATTGCCTAACTTTGAAATAAAACCCGATGAAGTCCTTAAAGCCCTCAAATCACTTAAAACAAATAAAAGTCCTGGACCTGACAAAGTATATCCAACTCTGCTGAAAGAAACAAAGAGCGAAATACTCTCCTCCCTCACAACCGTATTCAATATGTCCTTGCGACAAGGCATCGTCCCTTCAGATTGGAAAAAGGCTAACGTGACACCGATTTTTAAGAAAGGAGACAAAAAAAGTACCAGGTAATTACATGCCCATTAGTCTAACTTCGGTTGTAGGTAAGCTACTTGAGGGCATAATTAGAGACAAAATTGTGAGTTACCTTGAAAGCCACTCATTAATTGGGGACTCACAACATGGCTTCCGAAACAAAAGATCCTGCCTATCAAACCTGTTAACCTTTTATAACGACCTCTTCACTGTTTATGACGTAACCAAATCAGTGGACGTAGTCTATCTTGATTTCCAGAAAGCGTTTGATAAAGTCCCGCATCATAAATTACTTTACAAATTAAAGCAAATAGATATTGACGGTCAAGTAAACCAATGGATCGCGAATTGGTTGAGCAACAGACAACAAAGAGTAGTGATTGACGGATTTAACTCAGAGTGGGCGCCGGTCACTAGTGGCGTCCCTCAGGGCTCGGTTCTTGGCCCAGTGCTCTTCATTATTTACATCAACGACGTGGATGTTGGACTAAATAACCGCATTAGTAAATTTGCAGACGACACAAAGATTGGTAACTCGGTTCTCACTGACGAAGACAGGCAAAGCCTCCAAGAGGATTTGCACAAAATTTCAGCTTGGTCGGATAGATGGGAGATGCCCTTTAACGTAGACAAGTGTCAGGTCCTTCAAGTTGGAACGAGGAATAAGAAGTTCGATTACGAAATGCGCGGCGTTAAACTCAAAAGCGTTCAATGCGTCAAGGACTTGGGGGTCAAAATCGCGTCAAACCTCAAATTCTCACATCAATGCATCGATGCAGCAAATAAAGCGAACAGAATGTTGGGCTTCATTAAAAGAAACTTTTTATTCAGGAATAAAGATGTAATACTCCCGCTCTACAATAGTTTAGTCAGACCCCACTTGGAATATGCGGTACAGTTTTGGTTTCCCCACCATGCAAAGGATATTGCTAAATTAGAAGGTGTTCAGCGTCGGGCAACGAAAATGATCCCTTCCTTGCACAACAAATCCTACGAAGAAAGGCTTTCTACCCTTAACATGTTCTCTCTTGAGAAACGTCGCCTCCGAGGAAAACTGATCGAATGTTTTAAAATACTTAATGGTTTCACGAATGTAGACAGATCAACATTGTTTATGATCGATGACACTTTGCGCACGAGGAACAATGGCGTAAAACTCAAATGTAGACAAGTAAATTCAGACTGCACCAAATTTTTCTTCACCAACGTTGTAGTGCGAGAATGGAATAAGCTTCCACCATCAGTGGTCCAGTGTAACACGATTGACTCCTTCAAAAATAAGCTCGACCGTCACTTCCTTCAACTTAATATCAACTAGAGTAGAAATGCAACGTTTTGGAGTCTTCTGATTAATGTAAAATCACTTAGGTTAAAGGACAGACCACCAAGTCTGGACCATGGGGTCTGTGTGGTCTGATTTTCTATGTAATTCTATGTAATTCTCTCCCTCTTCCTTTTCCCCCTAACCTCTCCCTCCCTTTCTCTCCCTCCCCCTCCCCTCTTTCTTCTTCCTCTCTCCCTCTTCCTTCTCCTCCTAACCTCTCCCCCCTTTCTCTCTCCCCTCCTCCCATCCCCCCCTCCCCCATCCTATCACTTCTGCCCCTCCCCCACTTCCAGCTGCTCCCCCCCTCTTCCTCCCCCCCTTCTTCCTCCTCCCCTACCACCTGATCCCCTTTTCTCCTCCCTTCCAACTGGTACTCTTCCTCCTTCACTATCCTGAACACTTTTGCTCCTTCTCTCCCTTCTCCACCTTCTTCCTTTTTCTCGCTTCCTCCTTTCTCTTTCCTCCTCCTCCTCTTCCTCCGCCGCCGCCGTTACCACGAATACCGTTTATACTCTTACTGTTGTTGTTGTTGTTGTTGTTGTTGTTGTTGTTGTTGCTTCTGCTTCATTTGTTGTTATTTCTTTGCATAATATTTTTCTCTTGTTTTCTGTTGCCGCTGTTGTTGTTGTTATTGTTTTTGTTAGTTTTCCTTCCGTGAATATTGTTGGTGGCATTATTCCTACTTTACCCTCCTCCTCCCCCTCCTTCTACTACAGGTAACTCTCGATTTACGCGAGTGTTGCGTTCTTGAAGAGGTCGCGTAATTCAAAAACAATGTAAATCAAACAAGAGGTAGGTTTCTGTCGAAAAATAAATACCGTAATTTTCGGCGTATAGCGCGCATTTTTTCACATAAAAAATGCCTGAAAGTTTAGCCCTGCGCGTTATACGCTGAATGTACAAATTTTTAACGATTTTTTTCTTCTCTGGGATGTTTTTAAGGGTCTGTTTTTCGTCTTATCCAATAACAACGGCAAACTTACCTTTATTATTGTTTATAATCCTTCATAGTCCGTAGCTGTCCTATAATATGTTACCATAGAATACAGGGCGATCTAATAACTACTATACAAAGACTAAATCGGTGGAAGATCGTCCATGCCTTGCTGTTGTCCCGTTTTTCCGTCGGGCGCCATTTGTATAATCTTGATCTTGATGTCACAGTTGGCTTAAGATTGTATGACTAAGGAGCAGTACAAGCTACATAAAAAATCATATTGGAAAACAATGTCCATGTGTTCATTATTAATTATTAATATTAGTGAGAATAATGGGGTGAATATGATACCAGAAACTGTACATCATGAGTCTTGTACGAGGAGTAATTTCACGCAATCCCAGCCCGGCCGCCATTTGCATTGTTTACAAACCACACAACCACACCCACACAGCAAACAGCTGCATACCGCGTGTCACCAGAACCGAGATATCCATTCGGGCACTCATTCTCAGCCTCTCTCGTGTGAGGAAGAAATGAGGGACACAATGAGGGGCTGCCTAGTATTGGTACCAGTACCGTACCGTATTACTGGTACCGTTAGTACCGGTACTGGTACCGGTACCTGCCCACCCCTATTGTTGAGTAGCGTAGCAGCGTAGGTACTGTATTGTTGTTCAAGTGGCGCGCGGGAAGAACTGAGCTCAGCTGTGTGGCCGTGTGAGTCCAGTTGCGTGAGACATCTGGTGGCCACTTCATAAAATATCGCGTATAAGTGAAAAAAAAGCCTAAATTAAACATTTATTTGGATTTTGGACCCCGCGTTATTTAAAAAACGCGTAAACCAAACTCGCGTAAATCGAGAGTTACCTGTACTGCTACTACTACTACTACTACTATTACTACTACTACTACTACTGAGAGAGAGAGAGAGAGAGAGAGAGAGAGAGAGAGAGAGAGAGAGAGAGAGAGAGAGAGAGAGAGAGAGAGAGAGAGAGAGAGAGAGGCATAAAGTAAAGAGAAAAGGAAAACCGAGAAAATGAACACCCAGCAAGAAATCCACCACCCCCCACCCCCCTCCTACATAAAAAGAGGACAAAAAAGTGATTACGGTCTAGGTGGTGAGCGCTTTGAGAGGCAAGTGAGAGGAAGCCGTGTGAGGGCGCCGCCGTGACCTGGCTAACCCTCTCAAGCGGATCACTGAAGGCCGTGAATGGGGCGAGGCGATTGGTGAAAGGCGGACTGGTTAATTTGAAGGGACGATGAATGCGAGGGTTGAGGAAGGGTGAGAAGGAGAGGGGGAAGGTGTGTGTATGTGTGTGTGTGTGTGTGTGTGTGTGTGTGTGTGTGTGTGTGTGTGTGTGTGTGTGTGTGTGTGTGTCCCTCTGAAGAACAAGAGGAACAGGGCCAGATTGTCACAAATGGATGTTGCCTGCGAGAGAGAGAGAGAGAGAGAGAGAGAGAGAGAGAGAGAGAGAGAGAGAGAGAGAGAGAGAGAGAGAGAGAGAGAGAGAGAGAGAGAGAGAGAGAGAGAGAGAGAGAGAGAGTTTTGTGTTTCTAGTCCTTTATATTACGGCACTTTACCTCACACACACACACACACACACACACACACACACACACACACACACACACATACACACATTCTTTTTCGTCCATATTGTCGGGTTCCAAGTGCTGGCGGTGGTGATGTTATTTTTTCATCAGGAGTATTGCAAGAATGGGAAGTGGATTCATGGAGTGGGTACAGGCGGGGGAAGGGGCCAGACCGTAGGAGTGCACAGTTATAAAGTGAAGGCTCGTCAACTGATGCAGGAATGGTTTTTGGGGACCTTCTTGTAGTTAAGGTCACAAATGGAAGCTGAGATGATCATAAGTCGAAGTGGAATACTAAAAGGCATATAACAGTATAAAGAAACACATATAAGGGAAAATTTGAGCATGGACGCAAGAGTTAAGACGAGGGAAATTGTGAACGAATTAAAGCACAGAAATGAAAAAAAGTCAGAGAAAGACATAACACTGCTAACGGACATAACATAACACAGCAAATAGTAAATAGAGAAAAACAAAAGCCCGCCAAACGTCGATCCTGTAAAAGAGTAAAGAAGGAGACCTTTTACGTATAAGTTAGATGTATCCACATTCAGCAATGACACAGGCAGGAATTGGTGTACTAGTAGAGTGGTGGATGAGTGGAACAGGTTTGGCAGTCATGTTGTGAGTGCCAGTTTGATGGATACATTCAAGAAGAGGTTAGATAAATTCATTGATAGTGAGGTTAGGTGAGGTTAGGATCACAGGAGCTGCCTTGTTTTGGTCCATCGGCCTCTTGCAGATTCCTTATAGTATTTCTATGTTCTTATTTCCTTGGCGTGCTCGACCCCTGCAACAGAACATAAAAACATAAGAACGTAGGAGTCTGGAAGAGGCCGGTAGGCCTGTACAAGGTAGCTCCTTAGAACCTAAGCTCCCGTGTATCTAACCCCACCTAATACCGCTGTCCATGAATTTATCTAATCTATTTTTGAATGTGACAATTGTATTGGCACTCACCACATGACTGCTAAGCCTATTCCACTCATCCACAACCCTGTTAGTAAACCAATGTCTGTGTGTCCTCTACCTAGGATAACACTCCCTCCTTCCCGCCTTCCTGTCATAACGGGCACCTTATTATTCACCTTATTTAGTAGTAGTAGGAGGAGGAGCAGTAGTAGTATTGGTAGTAGGGACAGGAATATACCCAAGGCGTGTTAAACCCCCTTAAAATGCGTCTAAAGGGTCATATTATTAAACATTACGTCGCCCAAACACACATATTTGATAAGGCTTTCGTAGGAGTTTGAGGCATTTCCACAGGTAGTTTTATAGCCCTTGTTGTAGTTTGGTCTTCCCGTAGTGAGTCGCCGTTGGGAGGCTCTGGCGGCGGTGTTGTTGTGTGTTATGGAAACGACACGAAGCCAATCCAGGAAATGCTTCTTCGCCAGTAAGGGTTGCGCTGCCCCCCTCCTCAGCGACCTCGAATCAGGACTGAAATCCACAATATCGAAATTTGCTGATGACACTAAGGTGGGGGGAAAGGCCCTCACAAAGACCGACTGCGAAATCATTCAGAAAGAACTCAATCACATTATCGAATGGTAGGAAAAATGGCAAATGTCCTTTAATGTTGACAAATGCAAAGTCATGCACATTGGGTCCAGAAATAGTAACCACACATACATCATGAATGGGAGACCTCTGCAAGCGATGCAGGAGGAAAAGGATCTTGGAGTCACTATCAGCAGTGACCTGAAACACGCGAATCACTGTAAAAAAGCATACAACAAAGCCAACACTATGCTCGGGTTCATAGCGAGGAACTTCGAGTGTAAAACGCCAGACGTGATGCTATCCTTGTATAATTCCATGGTAAGACCGCACCTCGAGTATGCAGTACAGTTCTGGTCTCCTAATTACAGAAAGGACATTGATTTACTGGAAAGGATTCAACGACGCGCCACGAAAATGATACCAACCTTAAGGGCTCAACCGTACGAGGAACGACTCAAGCGACTCAGTCTCTTTACATTAGAGAAAAGACGCCTACGAGGAGATATGAATCAAGTCTTCAAGTATCTGAAAAAATTCAATAACGTCGATTACTCCAATTTCTTTGAATTGCAAACCAACCTAAGAACTAGAAATAACGGCTTACCCATTCAGTCTAGTCGATGTAACACAGACATCGGAAGGAGTTTCTTTTCAAACCGAGTCATCCGTCACTGGAACAATCTTCCTTCAGAAGTAGTTAATGCGAATACTATCAACTCCTTCAAATATAGAGTCGACCGTCACTTCGCTGCGTCGGGAGTAAACTGAATATTGAGTTGCTTTCATCTGCTCCTCAATATCGAGGTGCTTTCATCTGCTCCTCAATGTCGAGGTGCTTTCATCTGCTCCTCAGGCCCCAAGTGGCTGTCGAGCAGATTAAATCACCAAAGCGGGCAACCTCGTAATGAGCCAATAGGCTTTCTGTTGCCTGCGTTTCCATGTTCCATGTTTAGGAATGACTTAATGTATCCAAAGCTGTGTTAGGCTGAGGGGAGCCGCGTGTTCCTGTTTTTTTTTTTTTTTTTTTTTTTTTTTTTACATTGCAGCCTATTGCGCCGGTAGGCTTCTTCCCGGTGGATCCTGATGGTCGGTCCAAGGCTTCTTTCCGGTAGGTCCTGATGGTCGGCCCAGCCCGTTCTGGCGCAGGCGAGTGTTTATAGTGGCGCCATCTTGCATTGGCTCATGCTGCCCTCCCAGAGCTCATCTTTGATCCTAGAATCTAGAGTCCGGGTTGATAGGTGGTCTTCTGGACAGCATGTGGGTAGTTTTAAGCCACTCGGCGGCGGCTGAAAAATCCCAGCTTGGTGGCACCGGGCGGGGATTGAACTCGCGTCCTCCTGAACACGAGGCCGTTACTTTGACGACTCAGCCGACACGGAATAACAGCCGAGTAGTGTGGTTAGTGTTCACAGGTGGAGCCACGATACTTTATATGCGTGGGAACTGAGTGTACCGAAACTGATTAGCTGAAACAGTTTGTGACAGTTACGTTAGTTGTGGCTGTGGCACTAGTGGGACTAAGGTTGGCAGCGATCAAGTTGACTTACAATAATGAAAACACCGCTAAAAACAGATAAACACAGATTGAGACACATTCACTCGTATCAATCATCGTCTATCTATAAGTCATGCAATATTAAAATAGCTTTCTCTGTGAGTTAGACGTAAACCTCGAATTCATACAATGTCCTGAAAACCTCTTAGACTTAACTGAGCACTACAAACAGTGAAAAGCTCTTTAGACTTTAGTTATCGCCACAACAATAAAGCAAAAACAAACGAGGTGATTTGTGTGTCCTGGAAGTACGGTGTGTGTGTGTATGTGTGTGTGTGTGTGTGTGTGTGTGTGTGTGTGTGTGTGTGTGTGTGTGTCAGGCTGCTGGGCACTCTTGTCCCTGGTGACCTGGCCGCAGCTGAGACCCTCGGCAGGAGAGGCACGACTCGGGGCTTGTGATTCGTGGCCGCAATTCATGTTGTTTGGGTGGCCGACCGTCGATACTGTCTCCCTCCTCCTCCTCCTCCTCCTCCCCGCCCTCCGGTCCCACCCATGCACGAGGACATCTCCCCCATCTCCCAGAATTGTTATTTTATGGGTATTTTTGTTCTGTGTGTGTGTGTGTGTGTGTGTGTGTGTGTGTGTGTGTGCATTCCGGGCTTTGTGCAGGCGAGGGTCCTTGCTTGTCGTTCACCGCCGTTCTCACAGCCTTCCCTCCCCGCGGTCCACACTTCCGGGTCTTCGATTACTCCGCCTCGCTGCACTGCTTCAAGAGCCGCGTGCCGGACAGGCTCGCACCCTCCTTAACGCTGAGGTCGGTATTTTCAGACGCTCCCGCCTCTCACATCAGCTATTTCCAAAGACCGGAAAGAACATTAATATCGTTCTGATTAGTGTTTTTTCACGTCCATGGTACAGAAGCTTTGTCAGACTACCACCAAGGTCAAAGAACTACTCCTGGAAATACCCAAACCACCTATGAAAGCGTTGTCAGAGATGTGTTCTTGGGCCTTGAAAGGTTTAAAAATATGGTCTTTCATGCTAGTGTCTACAGGGTAATAGAATTCACGTCCATCGCAGACTCAGAGGCTCTAGTGACGGGATGACCGTGGAGGTGACGTGTGCTCTTGCCTACAGCACATTATTTTTTTTACTTACATTTAACTTCACTGTTGTTTCATCCGTAGTAATGTAAGGCTGATATCGTAACAAATACATTAGTCTGCAGTATGTGTTTATTGTACTGTTTATATTTTTAAGAAGGAAAGCAGTATTCGTTAAACTAGTGGACACTCAAGGTAATAAGACACCACAGACCCAAATGTTCACGGCGCTGATCAAGCCAACCAATGAAAGCCGTATTGCACACTGCACTAACTTGTCACCCTGGTGTTTAGTCTGTCACCGAGGCAGTAATATTTAGGCCACAACGTTTACCAGATAAATTACGATATTCATTTACCTTGTACAGACCTGTAAACTTATCGAAATATAACATGTAACACGGCCTTTTTTCTTGCTCTTTTTTTGTTTCGTGCCCTTAAGCTGTCTCCCTTGCCGTAAAAAAAAAGAAAAAATCACCTCCAGAATCATCTCTCGGGCTACTGACCTCTGGAGAAAGGCCACAAAGAAGACTCGATCAATCAAACCTCACGCCGACCATCTGCTCACAAGAGGCATTTCCAGCGGCTGATTTTAGGGAGCCCTTGAAAAATAATCACGTACTTTTTTTTTAGAACAAAGGAGACAGCTCAAGGGCACAAAAAAAGGAAACAATAATAAAAAAGCCCGCTACTCGCTGCTCCTAAAAAGAATCCAAAGAAGTGACCGAAAGAGGGGTCAACCTCGGGAGGAGAGGTGTCCTGAGACCCTCCTCTTGAAAGAGTTCAAGTCGTAGGCAGGAGGAAATACAGATGAAGGAAGATTGTTCCAGAGTTTACCAGCGTGAGGGATGAAAGAGTGAAGATGCTGATTAATTAACTCGTGCGTAAGGGATGTGGACAGTAAGGGGATGAGCTTTAGTAGAGAGTGTCAGCGTGAAAATAACGATGGAAGATAGAAAGAGAAGCAACATGGCGGCGGAATTTAAGAGATAGAAGATTATCAGTAGGAGGAGGAGAGGTGATGAGACGAAGAGCCTTAGGCTGGATTCACACGAGCCACTTTTTAGTGGTCAGTGGCCGCCACAAAATAATGATCAAAACAGAACATAAGAACATAAGAACGTAAAGAGTCTGCAAGAGGCCGTTTGGCCTATAGGCAGCTCCTATACACTCAACATCTCTATGGGTGCATGCACACGGTCCACTTTTTTGTGGTCGCCACAAAACAGTGGCGAGTTGTGGCGGGCGGAGCCATTTTTCCGACCACGCCATTGTGGCCAGCGATAGATACCGTTCTTTCAGATGGCAGCGAGCACACGAGCCACTATCGGTGGCCACCACCCTGCCACCCGCCGCTTTCCCTCTGTCTTGACACTGACCTTTTTGAATTTTAACTGTCACAATAATGTATAAGTATAACCTTCACGCATAACGTGTTCAGGACATGATGAATAAGCTCTTACATGCTTACAGAATTAAGGTTTCATTTCGTTTCACAGTTTTACATATTAATAAATTCTGGTGTGGATTAACTACTGAATGTGGTAGTTTTATTTACCCGGAAGTAGAAAGTGGAAATGTTATGTAACCGCAAAGACTGCTGAATTAGGTATAACAATTACATCTAATGTGACTTTATATTCTGCATGTTCAGCCTTACGTTAAGATTACCGCAAGTCTCTCTTCTACTGGCACACACTTCCTCGTGTTGATGTCCTGCCGTGTTATACGTGGACCAGTTACTGTCATAAGATGATCAAAGCTGTCCTGTGACTTCCTGAAGCAGTCAAAAAAATTATCAGGGTGCTCTTTTAGCTCTGTAAATGATGTGTGGAATGCAACACGCAGTAATCTTTTATTTCCTAACTATGGGGTGAACCCAGTACTTTCTTCTGCGCTTTTTGCCAAGAGAGCACAGACAGCTGCTACTTCTACGAGATCCATAACCCCACGTACTGACCTCATTGGTGGCCGCCACCGAGTGGCTCGTGTGCACACTGTTCAGGGTGCACTACTTACCATTTTTCGTGGGGACCATTTTTTTGGTGCCCACTTTTTGTGGCGGCCACTGACCATGTCTCGCGTGAACCCAGCCTAGATTTTGTCTTTTCTTACCTGTTTTCTGTTGTTTTTGTAGAGATGACACGATTGACTTCAGTGTACCTTCCTTTTACAACGTGTAATGAACGTGTTGTTACCTAGGTCATCTGGTTATTAAGAGTACTATCTTGCTGGCACCACCCCCCGCCCCTGGACCCTCGGGATCTCCAGCACCGCCGTGAACGCCCCGGGGGAGCCGAGGCGCTCTGCATGCCGGGACCCCTGGGCCCTGAGCTCGCCAGGGAGACTTTGGGCCCCCTGACGCTCCCCAGCCCCGCTGAGGCGAGGGGGGTTGGAGCAAGACTTGACTCTTAAACCACCAGACGAGAATATTAAGTTAATCGAAACTACCGTGAAGGCGCCGATCACGGAGTTTGTCGGATCCGGGATGGCCGAACGAAGGGCCGAAGGAACGTGACAGATCATCCTAAGAATGACCTTGGGATGGTTTTCGGGGCAGCATCCGTTTGCCTCTTATCCTTATTGCTTCCCTTTTTGCTTATTTTGCATATTCCTCTCTCTCTCTCTCTCTCTCTCTCTCTCTCTCTCTCTCTCTCTCTCTCTCTCTCTCTCTCTCTCTCTCTCTCTCTCTCTCTCTCTCTCTCTCTCTCTCATTATTGTAGTAATAGTAGTAGTAGTAGTAGTAACAGTAGTAGTAGTAGCAGTAGTAGTAGTAGTAGTAGTAGTAGTAGTAGTAGTAGTAGTAGTAGTAGTAGTAGTAGTAGTAGTAGTAGTAGTAGAAATAGTAGTTAGACCAAATCTGAGTATTGTTTCGTGTCTGCTAGGTCTTGCTTGGGAGGCGGTAGCTGAGTGGTTAGCGTGCGGGCGTTGTGAGACCGGGGACTTGAGTACTCGTTTCATTTCGCTTCACAATTTTGCATATTAATATATTCTGGTGTGGATTAACTACTGAAATGCATGTGGTAGTTTTATTTACCCGGAAGTAGAAAGTGGAAATGTTATGTAACCGCAAAGACTGCTGAATTATGTCAATAAATTACGTACATCTAATGTGAGTTTATATTCTTCATATTCAGCCTTACATTAAGATTGCCGCAAGTCTCTCTTCTACTGGCACACACTTCCTCGTGCTGATGTCCTGCCGTGTTATACGTGGACCAGTTACTGTCGTAAGATGATCAAAGCTGTCCTGTGACTTCCTGAAGTAGTAAAAAAAATATATCAGGGTGCTCTTTTAACTCTGTTGATGAAGTATGGAATGTCACACGCAACGTAGTCTGTTTCTAACTATGGGGTGAACCCAGAAATTAAATTTAGAGTTGACTTCAAAGGGACGTGTGTGTGTGTATGTATATATTTTTTTCATTTCCTCTCGGTAACATTACTATTACAGAGCAGCGTTAAGGAGGAATTAATGAGTAGCGGTGCGAGGGTGTCGTGCGGGGCTGATGATGATGATGATGTTGATAATATTAGGTTAAGAGTGTTGCGAGATGTGTTGGCGTTAATGGGATAAGATGACGCAGTGTTGTGTTTAGAACTTCTGATGTTGATGTTCTGAAGGTACGAGTGTTGCAGGATTATTGGTTCTAATTTAGTAAGGGTGTTGTGTTGGGCTGATGATGATGATTGTGTTGATGGTGTGAGGATTAGTGTTGCAAGATGTGTTGGGATTAATGGGATAAGGTCGTTGCATTATTTTTTACAGTAAAGGAACCAAAAATTAATAAATAAAACATCCTTGCGAACTGATGATAAAGGCCAGAAGGGTAAGAGTGTTACGAGCTTATTAGTGTTGAGTGGTTCATGATGAGAGTGTTGCAGAGTGTAGGGTTGTGGGTAATGATCTGAGTGTTAGTGTTGCAAGATTGTTACGATTAATAATGAGGGGGAAGGGTGTTGCAGAATTGTGTTGAAAGCTGGTAATGGTAATGATCTGAAAGGTAGGAGTGTTGCGAGGCTCTTGGTGTTAGTAATGAGTTCGTGGTAAGAGTGTTGCAAGCTTGTACGGGATTGTTAGTGTGTTGCGTGTTGCTGTTGCTATTGTGTTCCTGGAAAAGTGTTGCCAAATCTTGTGTTGTGGGTGCACTAACCATTGCCATTTTTGTTGTTCATAAACAGATAGATAGATAAATATAGATAGGTAATGAGATAAATAGACAGGTATATAGATAAGGAGATAGATAGAAGAGAAATAAATGAATGAGATATTAGATAGACAGAGAGAGAGAGAGAGAGAGAGAGAGAGAGAGAGAGAGAGAGAGAGAGAGAGAGAGAGAGAGAGAGAGAGAGAGAGAGAGAGAGAGAGAGAGAGAGAGAGAGAGAGAGAGAGAGATTTACATAGATTTACATAGAAAATCAGACCACACAGACCCCATGGTCCAGACTAGGTGGTCTGTCTTTAAACCTAAGTGATTTTACATTAATCAGATGGCTCCAAAACGTTGCTTTTCTACTCTAGTTAATATTAAGTTCAAGGAAGTGACGGTCGAGCTTGTTTTTAAAGGAGTCAATCGTGTTACACTGGACCACTGATGGTGGAAGCTTATTCCATTCTCGCACTACAACGTTGGTGAAGAAAAATTTGGTGCAGTCTGAATTTACTTGTCTACATTTGAGTTTTGTGCCATTGTTCCTCGTTCGCAAAGTGTCATCGATCATAAACAATTTTGTTCTGTCTACATTCGTGAAACCATTAAGTATTTTAAAACATTCGATC